>NC_135831.1:8326829-8414329 GCF_964213995.1 Mustelus asterias
GAGGGTATTAGCTCCGAGGAGAGGTTGGATAAACTCGGTTTTGTTGTCACTGGAACGATGGAGGTTGAGGGGTGACCTGATAGAGGTTTACAAGATTATGAGTGGCATGGACAGAGTGGATAGTAATCTGCTCTTTCCTAGGGTAGAAAAGTCAAGTACTCGGGGACATAGGTTTAAGGTGCGTGGGGAAAGTTTAGAGGAGATGTGTGAGGTAAGTTTTTTACACAGAGGGTGGTGAGTGTCTGGAACGCGCTGCCCGGGGGGAGGGGGGGGGGGGGGGGGGGGGGTGGGGTGGGGTGGGGGTGGGGTGGGGGGGGAGCGGGTACGATAGTGTCATTTAAGGGGCAACTCGGCGAATACATGAATAGGATGTGAATGGAAGGATACGGACTCTGTAAGTGCATATGGATTTATTTTAGGCATCATGATCGGCGCGGGCTTGGAGGGCCGAAGGGCCTGTTCCTGTGCTGTACTGTTCTTTGTTCTTTGGATGACACCCCCCTCCCCCCATGACACCCCCCGCCCCCCCGGTCCCCCCTGCATCCGGGGAACTCTTTTCATATTATTCCCCCAATCCCCCCTCCGCGACCCAAAATTGTTCACCACTATGCTCTGAAAATGTTCCAACCAAGCTGCCATTTTCCCCCATAATTCCATGGGCCTTAACATTGCTCGGGTCAGAGGGCACGGTCTCAGAATAAAGGGGTGCCCAGTTGAAGACTGAGATGAGGAGGAATTTCTTCTCTCCGAGGGGTGAGAGTCTTTGGAACTCCTTGGCACAGAGAGCTATGGGGGGGCCGGAGTCCGTGGGTGGGATATAGAACATAGCTCATAGAAAAGCTGCAGCACAAACAGGCCCTTCGGCCCACAAGTTGCGCCGAACATGTCCCTACCTACTAGGCTTACCCATAACCCTCTATCTTACTAACTTCCATGAACTTATCCAAAAGTCTCTTAAAAGACCCTATCGAATCCGCCTCCACCACCACTACCGGCAGCCGATTCCACGCACCCACCACCCTCTGAGTGAAAAACTTACCCCTAACATCTCCTCCGTACCTACTCCCCAGCACCCTAAACCTGTGACCTCTTGTAGCAACCATTTCAGCCCTGGGTAAAAACCTCTGAGAATCCACTCCATCAATACCTCTCAACATCTTACACACCTCTATCAGGTCACCTCTCATCCTTCGCCCCTCCAAGGAGAAAAGACCCAGCTCTCTCAACCTATCCTCATAAGGCATGCCACCCAATCCAGGCAACATCCTTGTAAATCTCCTCTGCACCCTTTCAATGGCTTCAACATCTTTCCTGTAATGAGGCGACCAGAACTGGGCACAGTACTCCAGGTGGGGTCTGACCAGGGTCCTATACAGCTGCAGCATTATCTCCCGATTCCTAAACTCAATTCCTCTATTGATGAAGGCCAGCATTCCATACGCCTTCCTAACCACAGCCTCCACCTGCGACGCCGCTTTGAGCGTCCTGTGAACCCGGACCCCAAGATCCCTCTGATCTTCCACACTGCCAAGCGTCTTACCCTTAATATTCCGACCTCGCTCGAGCGAGGCTCGTAAAATCCCGCCCGGGGCCAACGGAGAATTCCCTTCTGCTCCGATTCCGGGGAAAATATTCCGACCCTTGTATACATTTAAGGCTGAGATGGACAGGTTTTTGACCAGTCAGGGAATCAAGGGTGACGGGGAAAGGGCAGGAAAGTGGACGCGAGGAATGTGTCGGATCACAGAAACATAGAAACTAGAAGCAGGAGGAGGCCACTCGGCCCTTCGAACCTGCTCCACCATTCATTATGATCATGGCTGATCATCGGATCAATATCCTGATTCCCCCCTTCCCCCCACCATATCCCTCGATCCCTTTAGCCTCAAGAGCGAAATCTAATTTCTTCCTGAAATCACACAACATTTTGGCCTCAACTACTTTCTGTGGGAGTGAATTCCACACATTCACCACCCTCTGGGTGAAGAAATTTCTCCTCATCTTAGTTCTAAAAGGTTTCCCCCTTATCCTCAAACTATGACCCCTAGTTCTGGATTCCCCCACCATCGGGAACATTCTTTCTGAACCTGCCCTGTCTAACCCTGTTAGAATTTTATAAGTTTCTATGAGATCCCCTCTCACTCTTCTAAACTCCAGTGAATATAATCCTAACCGACTTAGTCTCTCCTCATATGACAGACCTGCCACCCCAGGAATCAGCCTGGTAAACCTTCGCTGTGCTCCCTCGATAGCAAGGACATCCTTCCTCAGATAAGGACACCAAAACTGCACACAATACTCCAGGTGTGGCCTCACCAACGCCCTGTACAATTGCAGCAAAACATCCCTATCCCGATACTCAAATCCTCTCGCTATGAAGGCCAACATACCATTTGCCTTCTTTACTGCCTGCTGTACCTGCACGCTTACTCTCAGCGACTGATACACGAGGTCTCCAAAGTCTCGTTGAGTATCCACTTCTCTCAATTTACACCCATTCACGTAATAATCTGTCTTCCTATTATTGCTACCAAAGTGGATAACCTCACATTTATCCAAACTATACTGCATTACGGGCGGCACGGGGGCACAGTGGGTTAGCACTGCTGCCTCACAGTGCCAGGGACCTGGGTTCGATTCCCGGCTTGGGTCACTGTGCGGAGTTTGCACGTTCTCCCCATGTCTGTTTGGGTTTCCTCCGGGTGTTCGGGTTTCCTCCCACAGTCCAAAGATGTGCGGGTTCAGTGAGTTGGCCATGCCCCTTAGTGTCGAGGGGACTAGCTAGGGTAAATGCATGGAGTTTTGGGGATAGGATTTGGGTGGGATTGCAATCGGTGCAGACTCGATGGGCCGAATGGCCTTCTGCACTGTAAGGTGCTATGATTCTATTTGCCATGTATGCGCCCACACACTCAGCCATGATCCTGTTTAATTGTTGAACAGGCTTGAGGGGCCGAATGGCCTGCTTCTGTTCCCGTTTCTTATGGTCTAAAGTCTATGATGTGGCATTTCAGCCAATACCTTGGAAAGTCTACATACACAACGTCAACCGTGACACCCTGATCGACCCTGACTCTGATTCTGTCAAAGAGTGCAATCAAATTCCTCAAAGATAGGTTTCCTTCGGCAGATTCCAGCTGGCTGCCACTCATTAATCCTGATGGGCCTGAATTTTCCGCCCGTCCGGCACAGACACTTGGTGGACCGGGAATGGGATGTGAAACGTGTTTGGCTGTTCCGGTCTCTCCAGCGCAATTTGACTCTGGCTGGCGAATTAGGCAAAGACCAAGAACAAAGAACAGTACGGCACAGGGACAGGCCCTTCGGCCCTCCAAGCCTGCGCCGATCCCCTTGTCCGATCCAGACCAACCGCTTTTATATCCCTTTATCCCCATCTGTTCATCTGCCTATCCAGATAAGTCTTAAATGTCGCTAACGTATCTGCTTCAACCACCTCACTTGGCAGCGCATTCCAGGCCCCCACCACCCTCTGTGTAAAAAAACATCCCCCGCACATCTCCACTGAACCTTCCCCCCCTTACCTTGAACTTGTGCCCCCTGTAATTGTCAATTCCACCCTGGGAAAAAGCTTCCAACCCTATCTATGCCCCTCATAATCTTATAATCTTATCCCCAAAAGCTTCCAACTGTTCACCCTATCTATGCCCTTCATAATTTTATAAACTTCTATTAGGTCGCCCCTCAACCTCCATCTTTCCAGGGAGAACAACCCCAGTTTATTCAATCTCTCCTCATAGCTAAGACCCTCCATACCAGGCAACATCCTGGTAAACCCTGTCTGCAGAACAAAGAACAATACAGCACAGGAAACAGGCCCTTCGGCCCTCCAAGCCTGCACCGATCATGTGTTCCTAACTAGACCATTCTTTTGTATCCCTCTATTCCCAGTTCATGTGGCTATCTAGATAAGTCTTAAATGATCCCAGCGTGTCCGCCTCAATCACCTTGCTTGGCAGTGCATTCCAGGCCCCCACCACCCTCTGTGTAAAATACGTCCCCCGCATATCTGTGTTGAACCGTGCCCCCCCTCACCTTGAACCCGTGACCCCTTGTGTTCGTCACCTCCGACCTGGGAAAAAGCTTCCAACTGTTCACCCTATCTATGCCCTTCATAATTTTATAAACTTCTATCGGGTCGCCCCTCATCCTCCGTCTTTCCAGGGAGAACAACCCCAGTTTACCCAATCTCTCCTCATAGCTAAGACCCTCCATACCAGGCAACATCCTGGTAAACCTTCTCTGTACTCTCTCCAAAGCCTCCACGTCCTTCTGGTAGTCCGGCGACCAGAACTGGACGCAGTATTCCAAATGCAGCCGAACCAATGTTTTATACAACTGTAACATAATTTGCAAACGTTTAGACTCGATGCCCCGGTCGATGAAGACAAGCATGCCACACACTTTCTTCACAACCTTTACCACCTGTGCTGCCACTTTTAAGGATCTGTGGACCCTGTGCTCCCAGATCTCTCTGTGTGTCGATACTCCTGATGGTTCTGCTATTTATTTTCTAGCTCCCGCCTGAATTGGATCCACCAAAATTAGCGGGCGTTCAATGTGAATCGCGCAGTGCGAAAGGCAGGGGAGGGGGAGGGGGCTGGCACCGTGAAAAGGCAGGGGGCAGGGCTGGTGTTTCCAATGTACCCTCTCAGGAGGACAGCCGTGCGGAGCCCCACCCCCACCAACCCCCCCAGGGAGCAATCTCCAAAATCGACGTCAAAACTGCTGGCAAATTGGGCGGAGAGGTGGCAGATGGAGTTTAATCCGGATAAATGCGAAGTGATGCATTTTGGAAGAAATAATGTAGGGAGGAGTTATACAATAAATGGCAGAGTCATCAGGAGTATAGAAACACAGAGGGACCTAGGTGTACAAGTCCACAAATCCTTGAAGGTGGCAGCACAGGTGGAGAAGGTGGTGAAGAAGGCATATGGTACGCTTGCCTTTATAGGACGGGGTATAGAGTATAAAAGCTGGAGTCTGATGATGCAGCTGTATAGAACGCTGGTTAGGCCACATTTGGAGTACTGCGTCCAGTTCTGGTCGCCGCACTACCAGAAGGACGTGGAGGCGTTAGAGAGAGTGCAGAGAAGGTTTACCAGGATGTTGCCTGGTATGGAGGGTCTTAGCTATGAGGAGAGATTGGGTAAACTGGGGTTGTTCTCCCTGGAAAGACGGAGAATGAGGGGAGATCTAATAGAGGTTTACAAGATTATGAAGGGGATAGATAGGGTGAACGGTGGGAAGCTTTTTCCCAGGTCGGAGGTGACGATCACGAGGGGTCACGGGCTCAAGGTGAGAGGGGCGAGGTATAACTCAGATATTAGAGGGATGTTTTTTACACAGAGGGTGGTGGGGGCCTGGAATGCGCTGCCAAGTAGGGTGGTGGAGGCAGGCACGCTGACATCGTTTCAGACTTACCTGGATAGTCACATGAGCAGCCTGGGAATGGAGGGATACAAACGATTGGTCTAGTTGGACCAAGGAGCGGCACAGGCTTGGAGGGCCGAAGGGCCTGTTTCCTGTGCTGTACTGTTCTTTGCTCTTTGTTCTTTGCAGCGTGCGATTCTGGCCGGCCCAATCACGCGCAGTCCCCACACGGCACAGTTCGCCTCGCCCTGGGGCGCGGTTGAAGTTAAAAGCTCAAGGCCAGTCAGTCCACTCACCAACCGTAGAGTCAGATCAGAATTGCGTCCGTTTGTCCCCGTAATGGGCTAAATTGTGTGCGAGAGTGTGGGCGAGGGGTCCTTCTGATCCTTGCGTGCGCCCTGCAACTGAATCATTGCACGGGTTCGCGATGTCATTGCGACGCACCCACACCTGAACGCATAACATTGGGCCCACAGGGTTTTACAGCGTTGGGAGGAGGCCATTTGGCCCATTGTCCTTGTCCTAGCTGCTCAGCCCTCTCTCTAGCCCTTCACCACCTCAGCATCTACGGCCGGTCCCCACTTGGGGCACGTCTCCAAATTTTCTGGCTGGGGCGGGGTGGTGGGGGGGGGTGGGCTTTCCGTCTCGATCGCCTTTTTCGGGCAGTGGATTTCAGACCTCCCGACGGGCGAGAAACAAACCCCCCTCAGAGGCCCTCCCAGGACACAACGGGAGGCCAGAATCTCCGCTCAGTCACCCCTTGGCCGCCCTCAGCAATCCCAGAACGCATTCCATCTGAACCTGGCGACTTATTCATCCATGGTGCTGGAAACCTCAACATTGATCCCAACTTGTGTCCGAAAGAAGGTCATTGGCTGGGGATTTACCATCTCGCGAGCCCCAGAATCGGGACGGACGAGGCGGGCGGAATGGCATTCTCCAGTAGGTACCAAAGGGAACTGACGAGGCTCCGGGGTATGGCGGGGAGGCGGGGGGGGTGGGGTGGGGGGCGGGAAAATTCCTGCAATTGTTTTTGTCTGAATATTCTGCACACAGTTTGGTTTTTCATTGAATTATGGCTCCAAAGCATCACGATTTCTTTAATCCAGCAGATAGATCATCTATCTATAGATATTCAGCAGTTCACATTCCTGAGGTGGGAAGCCAACACTCCCCAGGAACCCCCCATCAATCCTGACACACTCCCAGGGGACCCCCTGTAAATACTGACACACTCCCCAGGGACCCCCCGTAAATACTGACACACTCCCCGGGAACCCCCGTAAATACTGACACACTCCCCGGGACCCCCCGCAAATACTGACACACTCCCCGGGACCCCCCGTAAATACTGACACACTCCCCGGGACCCCCCGTAAATACTGACACACTCCCCGGGACCCCCCGTCAATACTGACACACTCCCCAGGGACCCCCCGTAAATACTGACACACTGCCCGGGACCCCCCGTAAATACTGACACACTCCCCGGGACCCCCCGTAAATACTGACACACTCCCCGGGAACCCCCGTCAATACTGACACACTCCCCGGGACCCCCCGTAAATACTGACACACTCCCCAGGGACACCCCGTCAATACTGACACACTCCCCAGGGACCCCACGTAAATACTGACACACTCCCCAGGGACCCCACGTAAATACTGACACACTCCGCAGGGACCCCACGTCAATACTGACACACTCCCCCAGGACCCCCTGTAAATACTGACACACTCCCCAGGGACTTCCGGTAAATACTGACACACTCCCCGGGGACCCCCTGTAAATTCTGACACACTCCCAAGGGAACCCCTGTAAATACTGACACACTCCCCGGGGACCCTCTGTAAATACTGACACACTCCCCAGGGACACCCTCAAAATACTGACACACTCCCCGGGGATCCCCTGTAAGTACTGACACACTCCCCGGGGATCCCCTGTAAATACTGACACACTCCCCGGGGACACCCTGTAAATACTGACACACTCCCCGGGGACCCCCTGTAAATACTGACACACTCTCCCCGGGGACACCCTGTAAATACTGACACACTCCCCGGGGACACCCTGTATATATGGACACACTCCCCGGGGACTCCCTCTAAATACTGACATACTCCCCGGGGACTCCCTCTAAATACTGACACACTCCCCGGGACACCCTGTAAATACTGACACACTCGCCGGGGACGCCCTGTAAATACTGACACGCTCCCTGGAGACTCCCTGTAAATACTGACACACACACAGGGATTCCCTGTAAATACTGACACACTCCACAGGGATTGCCTGCAAATACTGACACACTCCCCGGGGACACCCTGTAAATACTGACACACTCCCTGGGGACAACATGTAAATACTGACACACTCCCCGGGGACCCCCTGTAAATACTGACACACTCCCCGGGGACTCCCTGTAAATACTGACACACTCCCCAGGGACTCCCTATAAATACTGACACACTCCCCGGGGACAACATGTAAATACAGACACACGACCCGGGGACGACCTATAAATACTGACACACTCCCCGGGGACTCCCTGTAAGTACTGACACACTCCCCGGGGACTCCCTGTAAATACTGACACTCTCCCCGGGGACAACATGTAAATACTGACAAACTCCTCGGGGACTCCCTCTAAATACTGACACACTCCCCGGGGACTCCCTGTAAATAATGACACACTCCCCGGGGACACCCTGGAAATACAGACACACTCCCCGGGGACTCCCTGTAAATACTGACACTCTCCCCGGGGACTCCCTATAAATACTGACACACTCCCCGGGGACAACATGTAAATACTGACACACTCCCCGGGGACCCCCTGTAAATACTGACACACTCCCCGGGGACAACATGTAAATACTGACACACTCGCAGGGGACCCCCTGTAAATACTGACACGCTCCCTAGGGATACCCTGTAAATACTGACACACTCCCCGGGGACCCCCCGTAAATACTGACACACTCCCCGGGACCCCTGTAAATACTGACACACTCCCCGGGGACACCCTGTAAATACTGACACACTCCCCGGGGACACCCTGTAAATACTGACACACTCCCCGGGGACACCCTGTAAATACTGGCACACTCCCCGGGGACACCCTGCAAAATACTGACACACTCCCCGGGGATCCCCTGAAAATGCTGACACACTCCCCGGGGACCCTCTGTAAATACCGACCCACTCCCCGGGGAAACCCCTGTAAATACTGACACACTCCCCGGGGACACCCTGAAAATACTGACACATTCCCCGGGCACACCCTGTAAATATTGACACACTCCCCGGGGAGCCCCTCTAAATACTGACACACTCTCCGGGGACGCCCCTGTAAATACTGACACACCCCCCGGGGACGCCCTGAAAATACTGACACACTCCCCGGGGATTCCCTGTAAATACTGACACACTCCCCGGGGACTCCCTGTAAATACTGACACACTCCCCGGGGACTCCCTGTAAATACTGACACACTCCCCGGGGACTCCCTGTAAATACTGACACACTCCCCGGGGACTCCCTCTAAATGCTGACACACTCCCCGGGGACTCCCTGTAAATACTGACACAATCCCCGGGGACTCCCTCTAAATGCTGACACACTCCCCGGGGACTCCCTGTAAATACTGACACAATCCCCGGGGACTCCCTCTAAATACTGAGACACTCCCCGGGACCCCCTGTAAATACTGACACGCTCCCTAGGGATATCCTGTAAATACTGACACACTCCCTTGGGACACCCTGTAAATACTGACACACTCCCTGGGGACACCCTGTAAATACTGACACACTCCCCGGGACACCCAGTAAATGCTGACACACTCCCCGGTACCCCTGTAAATACTGACACACTCCCCGGGGACCCTATGTAAATACTGACACACTCCCCGGGGACTCCCTCTAAATTTTGACACACTCCCCGGGGACTCCCTGGAAATACTGACGCACTCCCCGGGGACGCCCTGTAAATACTGACACACTCCCCGGGACCCCTGTAAATACTGACACACTCCCCGGGGACACCCTGTAAATAAGGACACACTCGCCGGGGACACCCTGTAAATACTGACACACTCCCCGGGGACAACATGTAAATACTGACACACTCCCCGGGGACCCCCTGTAAATTCTGACACACTCCCCGGGGACACCCTGTAAATACTGGCACACTCCCCGGGGACCCCACTGTAAATACTGACACACTCCCCGGGGAGCCCCCTGTAAATACTGACACACTCCCCGGGGAGCCCCCTGTAAATACTGGCACACTACCCGGGGACACCCTGTAAATACTGGCACACTCCCCGGGGACACCCTGCAAAATACTGACACACTCCGCGGGGATCCCCTGGAAATACTGACACACTCCCCGGGGACACCCTGTAAATACTGACACACTCCCTGGGGACACCCTGTAACTACTGACACACTCCCCAGGGAACCCTCTGTAAATACTGACACACTCCCCGGGGTCTCCCTCTAAATACTGACACACTTCCGGGGAACCCCCTGTAAATACTGACACACCCCCCGGGGACGCCCTGAAAATACTGACACACTCCCCGGGGATTCCCTGTAAATACTGACACACTCCCCGGGGACTCCCTGTAAATACTGACACACTCCCCGGGGACTCCCTGTAAATACTGACACACTCCCCGGGGACTCCCTGTAAATACTGACACACTCCCCGGGGACTCCCTCTAAATACTGACACACTCCCCGGGGACTCCCTGTAAATACTGACACAATCCCCGGGGACTCCCTCTAAATACTGACACACTCCCCGGGGACACCCTGGAAATACTGAGACACTCCCCGGGACCCCCTGTAAATACTGACACGCTCCCTAGGGATATCCTGTAAATACTGACACATTCCCTTGGGACACCCTGTAAATACTGACACACTCCCTGGGGACACCCTGTAAATACTGACACACTCCCCGGGACACCCAGTAAATGCTGACACACTCCCCGGGGACCCCCTGTAAATACTGACACACTCCCCGGGGACTCCCTGTAAATACTGACACACTCCCCGGGGACACCCTGTAAATACTGACACACTCCCCGGGACCCCTGTAAATACTGACACACTCCCCGGGGACACCCTGTAAATACTGACACACTCCCCGGGGACACCCTGTAAATACTGACATACACCCCGGGGACCCTATGTAAATACTGACACACTCCCCGGGGATCCCCTGTAAGTACTGAAACACTCCCCGGGGATCCCCTGTAAATACTGACACACTCCCCGGGGACACCCTGTAAATACTGACACACTCCCCGGGGACCCCCTGTAAATACTGACACACTCCCCGGGGACTCCCTCTAAATACTGACACACTCCCCGGGGACTCCCTGCTAATACTGACACACTCCCCGGGACACCCTGTAAATACTGACACACTCCCCGGTGACCCCTGTAAATACTGACACACTCGCCGGGGACGCCCTGTAAATACTGACACGCTCCCTGGAGACCCCCTGTAAATACTGACACACACACCGGGGATCCCCTGTAAATACTGACACACTCCACAGGGATCGCCTGCAAATACTGACACACTCCCCGGGGACACCCTGTAAATACTGACACACTCCCTGGGGACAACATGTAAATACTGACACACTCCCCGGGGACCCCCTGTAAATACTGACACACTCCCCGGTGACTCCCTGTAAATACTGACTCATTCCCGGGGGACCCCCTATAAATACTGACACGCTCCCCGGGGACGCCCTGTAAATATTGACACACTCCCTGGTGACTCCCTGTAAATAGTGACACACTCCCCAGGGAACCCTCTGTAAATACTGACACACTCCCCAGGGTCTCCCTCTAAATACTGACACACTCCCGGGGAACGCCCTGTAAATACTGACACACTCCCCGGGGACCCCCTGAAAATACTGACACACTCCCCGGGGACTCCCTGTAAATACTGACACACTCCCCGGGGACTCCCTGTAAATACTGACACACTCCCCGGGGACTCCCTCTAAATACTGACACACTCCCCGGGGACTCCCTGTAAATACTGACACACTCCCCGGGGACTCCCTCTAAATACTGACACACTCCCCGGGGACTCCCTGGAAATACTGACTCACTCCCCGGGGACTCCCTGTAAATACTGACACACTCCCCGGGGACTCCCTATAAATACTGACACACTCCCCGGGGACAACATGTAAATACTTACACACTACCCGGGGACTACCTATAAATACTGACACACTCCCCGGGGACTCCCTGTAAGTACCGACAGACTCCCCGGGGACTCCCTGTAAATACTGACACTCTCCCCGGGGACTCCCTATAAATACTGACACACTCCCCGGGGACAACATGTAAATACTGACACACTCCCCGGGGACCCCCTGTAAATACTGACACACTCCCCGGGGACAACATGTAAATACTGACACGCTCCCTAGGGATACCCTGTAAATACGGACACACTCCCCGGGGACCCCCCGTAAATACTGACACACTCCCGGGACCCCTGTAAATACTGACACACTCCCCGGGGACACCCTGTAAATACTGACACACTCCCCGGGGACCCACTGTAAATACTGACACACTCCCCGGGGACCCACTGTAAATACCGACCCACTCCCCGGGGATCCCCTGAAAATACTGACACACTCCCCGGGGACCCTCTGTAAATACGGACCCACTCCCGGGGAAACCCCTGTAAATACTGACACACTCCCCGGGGACACCCTGAAAATACTGACACATTCCCCGGGCACACCCTGTAAAAACTGACACACTCTCCGGGGACCCCCTTGTAAATACTGACACACGCCCCAGGGAAAAACCCTCCTGTAAATACTGACACTCTCCCCGGGGAACCCCCTGTAAATACTGACACACTCCCCGGGGAACCCCCTGTAAATACTGACACACTCCCCGGTGCCTCCCTGTAAATACTGACACACTCCCCGGGGAACCCCCTGTAAATACTGACACACTCCCCGGGGACACCCTGTAAATACTGACACACTCCCCGGGGACACCCTGTAAATACTGACACACTCCCCAGGGACTCCCTCTAAATACTGACACACTCTCCGGGGACCCCCTTGTAAATACTGACACACACCCGGGAGCCCCGTGTAAATAAGGACACACTCTCCGGGGACTCCCTCTAAATACTGACGCACTCCCCGGGGACAACATGTAAATACTGACAAACTCCTCGGGGACTCCCTCTAAATACTGACACACTCCCCGGGGACTCCCTGTAAATAATGACACACTCCCCGGGGACACCCTGGAAATACAGACACACTCCCCGGGGACTCCCTGTAAATACTGACACTCTCCCCGGGGACTCCCTATAAATACTGACACACTCCCCGGGGACAACATGTAAATACTGACACACTCCCCGGGGACCCCCTGTAAATACTGACACACTCCCCGGGGACAACATGTAAATACTGACACACTCGCAGGGGACCCCCTGTAAATACTGACACGCTCCCTAGGGATACCCTGTAAATACTGACACACTCCCCGGGGACCCCCCGTAAATACTGACACACTCCCCGGGACCCCTGTAAATACTGACACACTCCCCGGGGACACCCTGTAAATACTGACACACTCCCCGGGGACACCCTGTAAATACTGACACACTCCCCGGGGACACCCTGTAAATACTGGCACACTCCCCGGGGACACCCTGCAAAATACTGACACACTCCCCGGGGATCCCCTGAAAATGCTGACACACTCCCCGGGGACCCTCTGTAAATACCGACCCACTCCCCGGGGAAACCCCTGTAAATACTGACACACTCCCCGGGGACACCCTGAAAATACTGACACATTCCCCGGGCACACCCTGTAAATATTGACACACTCCCCGGGGAGCCCCTCTAAATACTGACACACTCTCCGGGGACGCCCCTGTAAATACTGACACACCCCCCGGGGACGCCCTGAAAATACTGACACACTCCCCGGGGATTCCCTGTAAATACTGACACACTCCCCGGGGACTCCCTGTAAATACTGACACACTCCCCGGGGACTCCCTGTAAATACTGACACACTCCCCGGGGACTCCCTGTAAATACTGACACACTCCCCGGGGACTCCCTCTAAATGCTGACACACTCCCCGGGGACTCCCTGTAAATACTGACACAATCCCCGGGGACTCCCTCTAAATGCTGACACACTCCCCGGGGACTCCCTGTAAATACTGACACAATCCCCGGGGACTCCCTCTAAATACTGAGACACTCCCCGGGACCCCCTGTAAATACTGACACGCTCCCTAGGGATATCCTGTAAATACTGACACACTCCCTTGGGACACCCTGTAAATACTGACACACTCCCTGGGGACACCCTGTAAATACTGACACACTCCCCGGGACACCCAGTAAATGCTGACACACTCCCCGGTACCCCTGTAAATACTGACACACTCCCCGGGGACCCTATGTAAATACTGACACACTCCCCGGGGACTCCCTCTAAATTTTGACACACTCCCCGGGGACTCCCTGGAAATACTGACGCACTCCCCGGGGACGCCCTGTAAATACTGACACACTCCCCGGGACCCCTGTAAATACTGACACACTCCCCGGGGACACCCTGTAAATAAGGACACACTCTCCGGGGACTCCCTCTAAATACTGACACACACCCGGGAGCCCCCTGTAAATAAGGACACACTCTCCGGGGACTCCCTCTAAATACTGACACACTCCCCGGGGACAACATGTAAATACTGACACACTCGCCGGGGACACCCTGTAAATACTGACACACTCCCCGGGGACAACATGTAAATACTGACACACTCCCCGGGGACCCCCTGTAAATTCTGACACACTCCCCGGGGACACCCTGTAAATACTGGCACACTCCCCGGGGACCCCACTGTAAATACTGACACACTCCCCGGGGAGCCCCCTGTAAATACTGGCACACTCCCCGGGGAGCCCCCTGTAAATACTGGCACACTACCCGGGGACACCCTGTAAATACTGGCACACTCCCCGGGGACACCCTGCAAAATACTGACACACTCCGCGGGGATCCCCTGGAAATACTGACACACTCCCCGGGGACACCCTGTAAATACTGACACACTCCCTGGGGACACCCTGTAACTACTGACACACTCCCCAGGGAACCCTCTGTAAATACTGACACACTCCCCGGGGTCTCCCTCTAAATACTGACACACTTCCGGGGAACCCCCTGTAAATACTGACACACCCCCCGGGGACGCCCTGAAAATACTGACACACTCCCCGGGGATTCCCTGTAAATACTGACACACTCCCCGGGGACTCCCTGTAAATACTGACACACTCCCCGGGGACTCCCTGTAAATACTGACACACTCCCCGGGGACTCCCTGTAAATACTGACACACTCCCCGGGGACTCCCTCTAAATACTGACACACTCCCCGGGGACTCCCTGTAAATACTGACACAATCCCCGGGGACTCCCTCTAAATACTGACACACTCCCCGGGGACACCCTGGAAATACTGAGACACTCCCCGGGACCCCCTGTAAATACTGACACGCTCCCTAGGGATATCCTGTAAATACTGACACACTCCCTTGGGACACCCTGTAAATACTGACACACTCCCTGGGGACACCCTGTAAATACTGACACACTCCCCGGGACACCCAGTAAATGCTGACACACTCCCCGGGGACCCCCTGTAAATACTGACACACTCCCCGGGGACTCCCTGTAAATACTGACACACTCCCCGGGGACTCCCTGGAAATACTGACGCACTCCCCGGGGACACCCTGTAAATACTGACACACTCCCCGGGACCCCTGTAAATACTGACACACTCCCCGGGGACACCCTGTAAATACTGACACACTCCCCGGGGACACCCTGTAAATACTGACATACACCCCGGGGACCCTATGTAAATACTGACACACTCCCCGGGGATCCCCTGTAAGTACTGAAACACTCCCCGGGGATCCCCTGTAAATACTGACACACTCCCCGGGGACACCCTGTAAATACTGACACACTCCCCGGGGACCCCCTGTAAATACTGACACACTCCCCGGGGACTCCCTCTAAATACTGACACACTCCCCGGGGACTCCCTGCTAATACTGACACACTCCCCGGGACACCCTGTAAATACTGACACACTCCCCGGTGACCCCTGTAAATACTGACACACTCGCCGGGGACGCCCTGTAAATACTGACACGCTCCCTGGAGACTCCCTGTAAATACTGACACACTCCCCGGGGACACCCTGTAAATACTGACACACTCCACAGGGATCGCCTGCAAATACTGACACACTCCCCGGGGACACCCTGTAAATACTGACACACTCCCTGGGGACAACATGTAAATACTGACACACTCCCCGGTGACTCCCTGTAAATACTGACTCATTCCCGGGGGACCCCCTATAAATACTGACACGCTCCCCGGGGACGCCCTGTAAATATTGACACACTCCCTGGTGACTCCCTGTAAATAGTGACACACTCCCCAGGGAACCCTCTGTAAATACTGACACACTCCCCAGGGTCTCCCTCTAAATACTGACACACTCCCGGGGAACGCCCTGTAAATACTGACACACTCCCCGGGGACCCCCTGAAAATACTGACACACTCCCCGGGGACTCCCTGTAAATACTGACACACTCCCCGGGGACTCCCTTTAAATACTGACACACTCCCCGGGGACTCCCTGTAAATACTGACACACTCCCCGGGGACTCCCTCTAAATACTGACACACTCCCCGGGGACTCCCTGTAAATACTGACACACTCCCCGGGGACTCCCTCTAAATACTGACACACTCCCCGGGGACTCCCTGGAAATACTGACTCACTCCCCGGGGACTCCCTGTAAATACTGACACACTCCCCGGGGACTCCCTATAAATACTGACACACTCCCCGGGGACAACATGTAAATACTTACACACTACCCGGGGACTACCTATAAATACTGACACACTCCCCGGGGACTCCCTGTAAGTACCGACAGACTCCCCGGGGACTCCCTGTAAATACTGACACTCTCCCCGGGGACTCCCTATAAATACTGACACACTCCCCGGGGACAACATGTAAATACTGACACACTCCCCGGGGACCCTCTGTAAATACTGACACACTCCCCGGGGACAACATGTAAATACTGACACGCTCCCTAGGGATACCCTGTAAATACGGACACACTCCCCGGGGACCCCCCGTAAATACTGACACACTCCCGGGACCCCTGTAAATACTGACACACTCCCCGGGGACACCCTGTAAATACTGACACACTCCCCGGGGACCCACTGTAAATACTGACACACTCCCCGGGGACCCACTGTAAATACCGACCCACTCCCCGGGGATCCCCTGAAAATACTGACACACTCCCCGGGGACCCTCTGTAAATACGGACCCACTCCCGGGGAAACCCCTGTAAATACTGACACACTCCATGGGGACACCCTGAAAATACTGACACATTCCCCGGGCACACCCTGTAAAAACTGACACACTCTCCGGGGACCCCCTTGTAAATACTGACACACGCCCCAGGGAAAAACCCTCCTGTAAATACTGACACACTCCCCGGGGAACCCCCTGTAAATACTGACACACTCCCCGGGGACACCCTGTAAATACTGACACACTCCCCAGGGACTCCCTCTAAATACTGACACACTCTCCGGGGACCCCCTTGTAAATACTGACACACACCCGGGAGCCCCGTGTAAATAAGGACACACTCTCCGGGGACTCCCTCTAAATACTGACGCACTCCCCGGGGACAACATGTAAATACTGACACACTCCCCGGGGACACCCTGTAAATACTGACACACTCCCCGGGGACCCTCTGTAAATACCGACCCACTCCCCGGGGAAACCCCTGTAAATACTGACACATTCCCCGGGCACACCCTGTAAATACTGACACACTCCCCGGGGAGCCCCTCTAAATACTGACACACTCTCCGGGGACCCCCTTGTAAATATTGACACACTCCCCAGGGAACACCCTCCTGTAAATACTGACACACGCCCCGGTGACTCCCTGTTAATACTGACACACTCCCCGGGGAACCCACTGTAAATACTGACACACTCCCCGGGGACACCCTGTAAATACTGACACACTCCCCAGGGTACCCTCTGTAAATACTGACACACCCCCCGGGGACGCCCTGTAAATAAGGACACACTCTCCGGCGACAACATGTAAATACTGACACACTCCCCAGGGTATCCTCTGTAAATACTGACACACACCCGGGAGCCCCCTGTAAATAAGGACACACTCCCCGGGGACAACATGTAAATACTGACACTCTCCCCGGGGACACCCTGTAAATACTGACACACTCCCCGGGGACACCCTGTAAATACTGGCACACTCCCCGGGGAGCCCTCTGTAAATACTGGCACACTCCCCGGGTACTCCCTGTAAATACTGGCACACTCCCCGGGGACACCCTGCAAAATACTGACACACTCCCCGGGGATCCCCTGGAAATACTGACACACTCCCCGGGGACACCCTGTAAATACTGACACACTCCCTGGGGACACCCTTTAAATACTGACACACTCCCCAGGGAACCCTCTGCAAATACTGACACACTCCCCGGGGTCTCCCTCTAAATACTGACATACTCCCGGGGAACTCCCTGTAAATACTGACACACCCCCCGGGGACACCCTATAAATACTGACACACTCCCTGGGGACACCCGGTAAATGCTGGCACACTCCAAGGAGACCCCCTATAAATACAGACAAACTCCCCAGGGACACACTGTAAATACTGACACACTCCCCGGGGATCCCCTGTAAGTACTGACACACTCCCCTGGGATCTCCTGTAAATACTGACACACCCCCCGGGGACGCCCTGAAAATACTGACACACTCCCCGGCGATTCCCTGTAAATACTGACACACTCCCCGGGGCTCCCTGTAAATACTGACACACTCCCCGGGGACTCCCTGTAAATACTGACACACTCCCCGGGGACTCCCTGGAAATACTGACGCACTCCCCGGGGACTCCCTGTAAATACTGAAACACTCCCCGGGGACTCCCTCTAAATACTGACACACTCCCCGGGGACCCCCTGTAAATACTGAGACACTCCCCGGGACCCCCTGTAAATAATGACACGCTCCCTAGGGATACCCTGTAAATACTGACACACTCCCTTGGGATACCCTGTAAATACTGACACACTCCCCGGGGACGCCCCGTAAATACAGACACACTCCCCGGGACCCCTGTAAATACTGACACACTCCCCGGGGACGCCCCGTAAATACAGACACACTCCCCGGGGACACCCTGCAAAATACTGACACACTCCCCGGGGATCCCCTGGAAATACTGACACACTCCCCAGGGAACCCTCTGTAAATACTGACACACTCCCCGGGGACTCCCTGTAAATACTGACACACTCCCCAGGGAACCCTCTGTAAATACTGACACACTCCCCGGGGACTCCCTGTAAATACTGACAAACTCCCCGGGGACTCCCTGTAAATACTGACACACTCCCCGGGGACTCCCTGTAAATACTGACAAACTCCCCGAGGACTCCCTCTAAATACTGACACACTCCCTGGGGACACCCTGTAAATAATGACACACTCCCCGGGACACCCAGTAAATGCTGACACACTCCCCGGGGACCCCCTGTAAATACTGACACGCTCCCTAGGGATACCCTGTAAATACTGACACACTCCCCGGGGACCCCCCGTAAATACTGACACACTCCCCGGGACCCCTGTAAATACTGACACACTCCCCGGGGACACCCTGTAAATACTGACACACTCCCCGGGGACACCCTATAAATACTGACACACTCCCTGGGGACACCCTGTAAATACTGACACACTCCCTGGGGACACCCTATAAATACTGACACACTCCCTGGGGACACCCTGTAAATGCTGGCACACTCCACGGAGACCCCCTATAAATACAGACAAACTCCCCAGGGACAGACTGTAAATACTGACACACTCCCCGGGGATCCCCTGTAAGTACTGACACACTCCCCTGGGATCCCCTGTAAATACTGACACACTCCCCGGGGACAACCTGTAAATACTGACACACTCCCCGGGGATCCCCTGTAAATCCTGACACACTCCCCGGGGCCCGCTGTAAATACTGACACACTCCCTGAGGTCACCCTGTAAATCCTGACACACTCCCCGGGGCCCGCTGTAAATACTGACACACTCTCCCCGGGGACACCCTGTAAATACTGACACACTCCCCGGGGATTCCCTCTAAATACAGACAAACTCCCCAGGGACACACTGTAAATACTGACACACTTCCCGGGGACCCACTGTAAATACCGACCCACTCCCCGGGGATCCCCTGAAAATACTGACACACTCCCCGGGGACCCTCTGTAAATACGGACCCACTCCCCGGGGAAACCCCTGTAAATACTGACTCACTCCCCGGGGACACCCTGAAAATACTGACACACTCCCCGGGGACCCACTGTAAATACCGACCCACTCCCCGGGGATCCCCTGAAAATACTGACACACTCCCCGGGGACCCTCTGTAAATACGGACCCACTCCCCGGGGAAACCCCTGTAAATACTGACTCACTCCCCGGGGACACCCTGAAAATACTGACACACTCCCCGGGGAGCCCCTCTAAATACTGACACACTCTCCGGGGACCCCCTTGTAAATACTGACAAACTCCCCGGGGAACCCCCGGTAAATACTGACACACTCCTCAGGGTACCCTCTGTAAATACTGACACACACCCGGGAGCCCCCTGTAAATAAGGACACAATCTCCGGGGACTCCCACTAAATACTGACACACTCCCCGGGGACAACATGTAAATACTGACACACTCCCCGGGGACACCCTGTAAATACTGACACACTCCCCGGGGACAACATGTAAATACTGACACACTCCCCGGGGACCCCCTGTAAATTCTGACACACTCCCCGGGGACACCCTGCAAAATACTGACACACTCCCCGGGGATCGCCTGGAAATACTGACACACTCCCCGGGGACACCCTGTAAATACTGACACACTCCCTGGGGACACCCTGTAAATACTGACACACTCCCCAGGGAACCCTCTGTAAATACTGACACACTCCCCGGGGTATCCCTCTAAATACTGACACACTCCCGGGGAACCCCCTGTAATTACTGACACACCCCCCGGGGACGCCCTGAAAATACTGACACACTCCCCGGGGATTCCCTGTAAATACTGACACACTCCCCGGGGACTCCCTGTAAATACTGACACACTCCCCAGGGACTCCCTGTAAATACTGACACACCCCCCGGGGACGCCCTGTAAATAAGGACACACTCTCCGGCGACAACATGTAAATACTGACACACTCCCCAGGGTATCCTCTGTAAATACTGACACACACCCGGGAGCCCCCTGTAAATAAGGACACACTCCCCGGGGACAACATGTAAATACTGACACTCTCCCCGGGGACACCCTGTAAATACAGACACACTCCCCGGGGACACCCTGTAAATACTGGCACACTCCCCGGGGAGCCCTCTGTAAATACTGGCACACTCCCCGGGTACTCCCTGTAAATACTGGCACACTCCCCGGGGACACCCTGCAAAATACTGACACACTCCCCGGGGATCCCCTGGAAATACTGACACACTCCCCGGGGACAGCCTGTAAATACTGACACACTCCCTGGGGACACCCTTTAAATACTGACACACTCCCCAGGGAACCCTCTGCAAATACTGACACACTCCCCGGGGTCTCCCTCTAAATACTGACATACTCCCGGGGAACCCCCTGTAAATACTGACACACCCCCCGGGGACACCCTATAAATACTGACACACTCCCTGGGGACACCCTGTAAAAGCTGGCACACTCCACGGAGACCCCCTATAAATACAGACAAACTCCCCAGGGACACACTGTAAATACTGACACACTCCCCGGGGATCCCCTGTAAGTACTGACACACTCCCCTGGGATCCCCTGTAAATACTGACACACCCCCCGGGGACGCCCTGAAAATACTGACACACTCCCCGGCGATTCCCTGTAAATACTGACACACTCCCCGGGGCTCCCTGTAAATACTGACACACTCCCCGGGGACTCCCTGTAAATACTGACACACTCCCCGGGGACTCCCTGTAAATACTGACACACTCCCCGGGGACTCCCTCTAAATACTGACACACTGCCCGGGGACTCCCTGTAAATACTGACACACTCCCCGGGGACTCCCTGTAAATACTGACACACTCCCCGGGGACTCCCTGTAAATACTGACACACTCCCCGGGGACTCCCTGTAAATACTGACACACTCCCCGGGGACTCCCTGTAAATACTGACACACTCCCCGGGGACTCCCTCTAAATACTGACACACTCCCCGGGGACTCCCTGGAAATACTGACGCACTCCCCGGGGACTCCCTGTAAATACTGACACACTCCCCGGGGACACCCTGTAAATACTGAGACACTCCCCGGGACCCCCTGTAAATAATGACACGCTCCCTAGGGATACCCTGTAAATACTGACACACTCCCTTGGGATACCCTGTAAATACTGACACACTCCCCGGGGACGCCCCGTAAATACAGACACACTCCCCGGGACCCCTGTAAATACTGACACACTCCCCGGGGACACCCTGCAAAATACTGACACACTCCCCGGGGATCCCCTGGAAATACTGACACACTCCCCAGGGAACCCTCTGTAAATACTGACACACTCCCCGGGGACTCCCTGTAAATACTGACACACTCCCCAGGGAACCCTCTGTAAATACTGACACACTCCCCGGGGACTCCCTGTAAATACTGACAAACTCCCCGGGGACTCCCTGTAAATACTGACACACTCCCCGGGGACTCCCTGTAAATACTGACACAGTCCCTGGGGACACCCTGTAAATAATGACACACTCCCCGGGACACCCAGTAAATGCTGACACACTCCCCGGGGACCCCCTGTAAATACTGACACGCTCCCTAGGGATACCCTGTAAATACTGACACACTCCCCGGGGACCCCCCGTAAATACTGACACACTCCCCGGGACCCCTGTAAATACTGACACACTCCCCGGGGACACCCTGTAAATACTGACACACTCCCCGGGGACACCCTATAAATACTGACACACTCCCTGGGGACACCCTATAAATACTGACACACTCCCTGGGGACACCCTATAAATACTGACACACTCCCTGGGGACACCCTGTAAATGCTGGCACACTCCACGGAGACCCCCTATAAATACAGACAAACTCCCCAGGGACACACTGTAAATACTGACACACTCCCCGGGGATCCCCTGTAAGTACTGACACACTCCCCTGGGATCCCCTGTAAATACTGACACACTCCCCGGGGACAACCTGTAAATACTGACACACTCCCCGGGGATCCCCTGTAAATCCTGACACACTCCCCGGGGCCCGCTGTAAATACTGACACACTCCCTGGGGTCACCCTGTAAATCCTGACACACTCCCCGGGGCCCGCTGTAAATACTGACACACTCTCCCCGGGGACACCCTGTAAATACTGACACACTCCCCGGGGATTCCCTCTAAATACAGACAAACTCCCCAGGGACACACTGTAAATACTGACACACTCCCCGGGGACCCACTGTAAATACCGACCCACTCCCCGGGGATCCCCTGAAAATACTGACACACTCCCCGGGGACCCTCTGTAAATACGGACCCACTCCACGGGGAAACCCCTGTAAATACTGACTCACTCCCCGGGGACACCCTGAAAATACTGACACACTCCCCGGGGAGCCCCTCTAAATACTGACACACTCTCCGGGGACCCCCTTATAAATACTGACAAACTCCCCGGGGAACCCCGGTAAATACTTACACACTCCCCGGGGACACCCTGTAAATACTGACACACTCCTCAGGGTACCCTCTGGAAATACTGACACACACCCGGGAGCCCCCTGTAAATAAGGACACAATCTCCGGGGACTCCCTCTAAATACTGACACACTCCCCGGGGACAACATGTAAATACTGACACACTCCCCGGGGACACCCTGTAAATACTGACACACTCCCCGGGGACAACATGTAAATACTGACACACTCCCCGGGGACCCCCTGTAAATTCTGACACACTCCCCGGGGACACCCTGCAAAATACTGACACACTCCCCGGGGATCGCCTGGAAATACTGACACACTCCCCGGGGACACCCTGTAAATACTGACACACTCCCTGGGGACACCCTGTAAATACTGACACACTCCCCAGGGAACCCTCTGTAAATACTGACACACTCCCCGGGGTATCCCTCTAAATACTGACACACTCCCGGGGAACCCCCTGTAAATACTGACACACCCCCCGGGGACGCCCTGAAAATACTGACACACTCCCCGGGGATTCCCTGTAAATACTGACACACTCCCTGGGGACTCCCTGTAAATACTGACACACTCCCCGGGGACTCCCTGTAAATACTGACACACTCCCCGGGGACTCCCTCTAAATACTGACACACTCCCCGGGGACTCCCTGTAAATACTGACACACTCCCCGGGGACGCCCTGAAAATACTGACACACTCCCCGGGGACTCCCTGTAAATACTGACACACTCCCCGGGGTCTCCCTATAAATACTGACACACTCCCCGGGGCCCGCTGTAAATACTGACACACTCTCCCCGGGGACACCCTATAAATACGGACACCCTCCGCGGGGATTCCCTCTAAATACTGACACACTCCCCGGGGACCCTCTGTAAATACCGACCCACTCCCCGGGGATCCCCTGAAAATACTGACACACTCCCCGGGGACCCTCTCTAAATACCGACCCACTCCCCGGGGAAACCCCTGTAAATACTGACACACTCCCCGGGGACACCCTGAAAATACTGACACATTCCCCGGGCACACCCTGTAAATACTGACACACTCCCCGGGGACACCCTGAAAATACTGACACACTCTCCGGGGACCCCCTTGTAAATAATGACACACTCCCCAGGGTACACCCTCCTGGAAATACTGACACACGCCCCGGTGACTCCCTGTAAATACTGACACACTCGCCGGGGAACCCCCTGTAAATACTGACACACTCCCCGGGGACACCCTGTAAATACTGACACACTCCCCAGGGTACCCTCTGTAAATACAGACAGACACCCGGGAGCCCCCTGTAAATAAGGACACACTCTCCGGGGACTCCCTCTAAATACTGACACACTCCCCGGGGACAACATGTAAATACTGACACACTCCCCGGGGACACCCTGTAAATACTGACACACTCCCCGGGGACAACATGTAAATACTGACACACTCCCCGGGGACCCCCTGAAAATTCTGACACACTCCCCGGGGACACCCTGTAAATACTGGCACACTCCCCGGGGAGCCCCCTGTAAATACTGGCACACTACCCGGGGACACCCTGCAAAATACTGACACATTGCCCGGGGATCCCTGGAAATACTGACACACTCCCCGGGGACACCCTGTAAATACTGACACACTGCCTGGGGACACCCTATAAATACTGACACACTCCCCAGGGAACCCTCTGTAAATACTGACACACTCCCCGGAGTTTCCCTCTAAATACTGACACACTCCCGGGGAACCCCCTGTAAATACTGACACACTCCCCGGGGACTCCCTGTAAATACTGACACACTCCCCAGGGAACCCTCTGTAATTACTGACACACTCCCCGGGGACTCCCTGTAAATACTGACAAATTCCCCGAGGACTCCCTCTAAATACTGACACAGTCCCTGGGGACACCCTGTAAATAATGACACACTCCCCGGGACACCCAGTAAATGCTGACACACTCCCCGGGGACCCCCTGTAAATACTGACACGCTCCCTAGGGATACCCTGTAAATACTGACACACTCCCCGGGGACCCCCCGTAAATACTGACACACTCCCCGGGACCCCTGTAAATACTGACACACTCCCCGGGGACACCCTGTAAATACTGACACACTCCCCGGGGACACCCTATAAATACTGACACACTCCCTGGGGACACCCTGTAAATACTGACACACTCCCTGGGGACACCCTATAAATACTGACACACTCCCTGGGGACACCCTGTAAATGCTGGCACACTCCACGGAGACCCCCTATAAATACAGACAAACTCCCCAGGGACACACTGTAAATACTGACACACTCCCCGGGGATCCCCTGTAAGTACTGACACACTCCCCTGGGATCCCCTGTAAATACTGACACACTCCCCGGGGACAACCTGTAAATACTGACACACTCCCCGGGGATCCCCTGTAAATCCTGACACACTCCCCGGGGCCCGCTGTAAATACTGACACACTCCCTGGGGTCACCCTGTAAATCCTGACACACTCCCCGGGGCCCGCTGTAAATACTGACACACTCTCCCCGGGGACACCCTGTAAATACTGACACACTCCCCGGGGATTCCCTCTAAATACAGACAAACTCCCCAGGGACACACTGTAAATACTGACACACTCCCCGGGGACCCACTGTAAATACCGACCCACTCCCCGGGGATCCCCTGAAAATACTGACACACTCCCCGGGGACCCTCTGTAAATACGGACCCACTCCACGGGGAAACCCCTGTAAATACTGACTCACTCCCCGGGGACACCCTGAAAATACTGACACACTCCCCGGGGAGCCCCTCTAAATACTGACACACTCTCCGGGGACCCCCTTATAAATACTGACAAACTCCCCGGGGAACCCCGGTAAATACTTACACACTCCCCGGGGACACCCTGTAAATACTGACACACTCCTCAGGGTACCCTCTGTAAATACTGACACACACCCGGGAGCCCCCTGTAAATAAGGACACAATCTCCGGGGACTCCCTCTAAATACTGACACACTCCCCGGGGACAACATGTAAATACTGACACACTCCCCGGGGACACCCTGTAAATACTGACACACTCCCCGGGGACAACATGTAAATACTGACACACTCCCCGGGGACCCCCTGTAAATTCTGACACACTCCCCGGGGACACCCTGCAAAATACTGACACACTCCCCGGGGATCGCCTGGAAATACTGACACACTCCCCGGGGACACCCTGTAAATACTGACACACTCCCTGGGGACACCCTGTAAATACTGACACACTCCCCAGGGAACCCTCTGTAAATACTGACACACTCCCCGGGGTATCCCTCTAAATACTGACACACTCCCGGGGAACCCCCTGTAAATACTGACACACCCCCCGGGGACGCCCTGAAAATACTGACACACTCCCCGGGGATTCCCTGTAAATACTGACACACTCCCTGGGGACTCCCTGTAAATACTGACACACTCCCCGGGGACTCCCTGTAAATACTGACACACTCCCCGGGGACTCCCTCTAAATACTGACACACTCCCCGGGGACTCCCTGTAAATACTGACACACTCCCCGGGGACGCCCTGAAAATACTGACACACTCCCCGGGGACTCCCTGTAAATACTGACACACTCCCCGGGGTCTCCCTATAAATACTGACACACTCCCCGGGGCCCGCTGTAAATACTGACACACTCTCCCCGGGGACACCCTATAAATACGGACACCCTCCGCGGGGATTCCCTCTAAATACTGACACACTCCCCGGGGACCCTCTGTAAATACCGACCCACTCCCCGGGGATCCCCTGAAAATACTGACACACTCCCCGGGGACCCTCTCTAAATACCGACCCACTCCCCGGGGAAACCCCTGTAAATACTGACACACTCCCCGGGGACACCCTGAAAATACTGACACATTCCCCGGGCACACCCTGTAAATACTGACACACTCCCCGGGGACACCCTGAAAATACTGACACACTCTCCGGGGACCCCCTTGTAAATAATGACACACTCCCCAGGGTACACCCTCCTGGAAATACTGACACACGCCCCGGTGACTCCCTGTAAATACTGACACACTCGCCGGGGAACCCCCTGTAAATACTGACACACTCCCCGGGGACACCCTGTAAATACTGACACACTCCCCAGGGTACCCTCTGTAAATACAGACAGACACCCGGGAGCCCCCTGTAAATAAGGACACACTCTCCGGGGACTCCCTCTAAATACTGACACACTCCCCGGGGACAACATGTAAATACTGACACACTCCCCGGGGACACCCTGTAAATACTGACACACTCCCCGGGGACAACATGTAAATACTGACACACTCCCCGGGGACCCCCTGAAAATTCTGACACACTCCCCGGGGACACCCTGTAAATACTGGCACACTCCCCGGGGAGCCCCCTGTAAATACTGGCACACTACCCGGGGACACCCTGCAAAATACTGACACATTGCCCGGGGATCCCTGGAAATACTGACACACTCCCCGGGGACACCCTGTAAATACTGACACACTGCCTGGGGACACCCTATAAATACTGACACACTCCCCAGGGAACCCTCTGTAAATACTGACACACTCCCCGGAGTTTCCCTCTAAATACTGACACACTCCCGGGGAACCCCCTGTAAATACTGACACACTCCCCGGGGACTCCCTGTAAATACTGACACACTCCCCAGGGAACCCTCTGTAATTACTGACACACTCCCCGGGGACTCCCTGTAAATACTGACAAATTCCCCGAGGACTCCCTCTAAATACTGACACAGTCCCTGGGGACACCCTGTAAATAATGACACACTCCCCGGGACACCCAGTAAATGCTGACACACTCCCCGGGGACCCCCTGTAAATACTGACACGCTCCCTAGGGATACCCTGTAAATACTGACACACTCCCCGGGGACCCCCCGTAAATACTGACACACTCCCCGGGACCCCTGTAAATACTGACACACTCCCCGGGGACACCCTGTAAATACTGACACACTCCCCGGGGACACCCTATAAATACTGACACACTCCCTGGGGACACCCTGTAAATACTGACACACTCCCTGGGGACACCCTATAAATACTGACACACTCCCTGGGGACACCCTGTAAATGCTGGCACACTCCACGGAGACCCCCTATAAATACAGACAAACTCCCCAGGGACACACTGTAAATACTGACACACTCCCCGGGGATCCCCTGTAAGTACTGACACACTCCCCTGGGATCCCCTGTAAATACTGACACACTCCCCGGGGACAACCTGTAAATACTGACACACTCCCCGGGGATCCCCTGTAAATCCTGACACACTCCCCGGGGCCCGCTGTAAATACTGACACACTCCCTGGGGTCACCCTGTAAATCCTGACACACTCCCCGGGGCCCGCTGTAAATACTGACACACTCTCCCCGGGGACACCCTGTAAATACTGACACACTCCCCGGGGATTCCCTCTAAATACAGACAAACTCCCCAGGGACACACTGTAAATACTGACACACTCCCCGGGGACCCACTGTAAATACCGACCCACTCCCCGGGGATCCCCTGAAAATACTGACACACTCCCCGGGGACCCTCTGTAAATACGGACCCACTCCACGGGGAAACCCCTGTAAATACTGACTCACTCCCCGGGGACACCCTGAAAATACTGACACACTCCCCGGGGAGCCCCTCTAAATACTGACACACTCTCCGGGGACCCCCTTATAAATACTGACAAACTCCCCGGGGAACCCCGGTAAATACTTACACACTCCCCGGGGACACCCTGTAAATACTGACACACTCCTCAGGGTACCCTCTGTAAATACTGACACACACCCGGGAGCCCCCTGTAAATAAGGACACAATCTCCGGGGACTCCCTCTAAATACTGACACACTCCCCGGGGACAACATGTAAATACTGACACACTCCCCGGGGACACCCTGTAAATACTGACACACTCCCCGGGGACAACATGTAAATACTGACACACTCCCCGGGGACCCCCTGTAAATTCTGACACACTCCCCGGGGACACCCTGCAAAATACTGACACACTCCCCGGGGATCGCCTGGAAATACTGACACACTCCCCGGGGACACCCTGTAAATACTGACACACTCCCTGGGGACACCCTGTAAATACTGACACACTCCCCAGGGAACCCTCTGTAAATACTGACACACTCCCCGGGGTATCCCTCTAAATACTGACACACTCCCGGGGAACCCCCTGTAAATACCGACACACCCCCCGGGGACGCCCTGAAAATACTGACACACTCCCCGGGGATTCCCTGTAAATACTGACACACTCCCTGGGGACTCCCTGTAAATACTGACACACTCCCCGGGGACTCCCTGTAAATACTGACACACTCCCCGGGGACTCCCTCTAAATACTGACACACTCCCCGGGGACTCCCTGTAAATACTGACACACTCCCCGGGGACGCCCTGAAAATACTGACACACTCCCCGGGGACTCCCTGTAAATACTGACACACTCCCCGGGGTCTCCCTATAAATACTGACACACTCCCCGGGGCCCGCTGTAAATACTGACACACTCTCCCCGGGGACACCCTATAAATACGGACACCCTCCGCGGGGATTCCCTCTAAATACTGACACACTCCCCGGGGACCCTCTGTAAATACCGACCCACTCCCCGGGGATCCCCTGAAAATACTGACACACTCCCCGGGGACCCTCTCTAAATACCGACCCACTCCCCGGGGAAACCCCTGTAAATACTGACACACTCCCCGGGGACACCCTGAAAATACTGACACATTCCCCGGGCACACCCTGTAAATACTGACACACTCCCCGGGGACACCCTGAAAATACTGACACACTCTCCGGGGACCCCCTTGTAAATAATGACACACTCCCCAGGGTACACCCTCCTGGAAATACTGACACACGCCCCGGTGACTCCCTGTAAATACTGACACACTCGCCGGGGAACCCCCTGTAAATACTGACACACTCCCCGGGGACACCCTGTAAATACTGACACACTCCCCAGGGTACCCTCTGTAAATACAGACAGACACCCGGGAGCCCCCTGTAAATAAGGACACACTCTCCGGGGACTCCCTCTAAATACTGACACACTCCCCGGGGACAACATGTAAATACTGACACACTCCCCGGGGACACCCTGTAAATACTGACACACTCCCCGGGGACAACATGTAAATACTGACACACTCCCCGGGGACCCCCTGAAAATTCTGACACACTCCCCGGGGACACCCTGTAAATACTGGCACACTCCCCGGGGAGCCCCCTGTAAATACTGGCACACTACCCGGGGACACCCTGCAAAATACTGACACATTGCCCGGGGATCCCTGGAAATACTGACACACTCCCCGGGGACACCCTGTAAATACTGACACACTGCCTGGGGACACCCTATAAATACTGACACACTCCCCAGGGAACCCTCTGTAAATACTGACACACTCCCCGGAGTTTCCCTCTAAATACTGACACACTCCCGGGGAACCCCCTGTAAATACTGACACACTCCCCGGGGACTCCCTGTAAATACTGACACACTCCCCAGGGAACCCTCTGTAATTACTGACACACTCCCCGGGGACTCCCTGTAAATACTGACAAATTCCCCGAGGACTCCCTCTAAATACTGACACAGTCCCTGGGGACACCCTGTAAATAATGACACACTCCCCGGGACACCCAGTAAATGCTGACACACTCCCCGGGGACCCCCTGTAAATACTGACACGCTCCCTAGGGATACCCTGTAAATACTGACACACTCCCCGGGGACCCCCCGTAAATACTGACACACTCCCCGGGACCCCTGTAAATACTGACACACTCCCCGGGGACACCCTGTAAATACTGACACACTCCCCGGGGACACCCTATAAATACTGACACACTCCCTGGGGACACCCTGTAAATACTGACACACTCCCTGGGGACACCCTATAAATACTGACACACTCCCTGGGGACACCCTGTAAATGCTGGCACACTCCACGGAGACCCCCTATAAATACAGACAAACTCCCCAGGGACACACTGTAAATACTGACACACTCCCCGGGGATCCCCTGTAAGTACTGACACACTCCCCTGGGATCCCCTGTAAATACTGACACACTCCCCGGGGACAACCTGTAAATACTGACACACTCCCCGGGGATCCCCTGTAAATCCTGACACACTCCCCGGGGCCCGCTGTAAATACTGACACACTCCCTGGGGTCACCCTGTAAATCCTGACACACTCCCCGGGGCCCGCTGTAAATACTGACACACTCTCCCCGGGGACACCCTGTAAATACTGACACACTCCCCGGGGATTCCCTCTAAATACAGACAAACTCCCCAGGGACACACTGTAAATACTGACACACTCCCCGGGGACCCACTGTAAATACCGACCCACTCCCCGGGGATCCCCTGAAAATACTGACACACTCCCCGGGGACCCTCTGTAAATACGGACCCACTCCACGGGGAAACCCCTGTAAATACTGACTCACTCCCCGGGGACACCCTGAAAATACTGACACACTCCCCGGGGAGCCCCTCTAAATACTGACACACTCTCCGGGGACCCCCTTATAAATACTGACAAACTCCCCGGGGAACCCCGGTAAATACTTACACACTCCCCGGGGACACCCTGTAAATACTGACACACTCCTCAGGGTACCCTCTGTAAATACTGACACACACCCGGGAGCCCCCTGTAAATAAGGACACAATCTCCGGGGACTCCCTCTAAATACTGACACACTCCCCGGGGACAACATGTAAATACTGACACACTCCCCGGGGACACCCTGTAAATACTGACACACTCCCCGGGGACAACATGTAAATACTGACACACTCCCCGGGGACCCCCTGTAAATTCTGACACACTCCCCGGGGACACCCTGCAAAATACTGACACACTCCCCGGGGATCGCCTGGAAATACTGACACACTCCCCGGGGACACCCTGTAAATACTGACACACTCCCTGGGGACACCCTGTAAATACTGACACACTCCCCAGGGAACCCTCTGTAAATACTGACACACTCCCCGGGGTATCCCTCTAAATACTTACACACTCCCGGGGAACCCCCTGTAAATACCGACACACCCCCCGGGGACGCCCTGAAAATACTGACACACTCCCCGGGGATTCCCTGTAAATACTGACACACTCCCTGGGGACTCCCTGTAAATACTGACACACTCCCCGGGGACTCCCTGTAAATACTGACACACTCCCCGGGGACTCCCTCTAAATACTGACACACTCCCCGGGGACTCCCTGTAAATACTGACACACTCCCCGGGGACGCCCTGAAAATACTGACACACTCCCCGGGGACTCCCTGTAAATACTGACACACTCCCCGGGGTCTCCCTATAAATACTGACACACTCCCCGGGGCCCGCTGTAAATACTGACACACTCTCCCCGGGGACACCCTATAAATACGGACACCCTCCGCGGGGATTCCCTCTAAATGCTGGCACACTCCCCGGGGAACCCCTATAAATACAGACAACCTCCCCAGGGACACCCTGTATATACTGGCACACTCCCCGGGGAGCCCTCTGTAAATACTGGCACACTCCCCGGGTACTCCCTGTAAATACTGGCACACTCCCCGGGGACACCCTGCAAAATACTGACACACTCCCCGGGGATCCCCTGGAAATACTGACACACTCCCCGGGGACACCCTGTAAATACTGACACACTCCCCAGGGAACCCTCTGCAAATACTGACACACTCCCCGGGGTCTCCCTCTAAATACTGACATACTCCCGGGGAACCCCCTGTAAATACTGACACACCCCCCGGGGACACCCTATAAATACTGACACACTCCCTGGGGACACCCTGTAAATGCTGGCACACTCCACGGAGACCCCCTATAAATACAGACAAACTCCCCAGGGACACACTGTAAATACTGACACACTCCCCGGGGATCCCCTGTAAGTACTGACACACTCCCCTGGGATCCCCTGTAAATACTGACACACCCCCCGGGGACGCCCTGAAAATACTGACACACTCCCCGGCGATTCCCTGTAAATACTGACACACTCCCCGGGGCTCCCTGTAAATACTGACACACTCCCCGGGGACTCCCTGTAAATACTGACACACTCCCCGGGGACTCCCTGTAAATACTGACACACTCCCCGGGGACTCCCTCTAAATACTGACACACTCCCCGGGGACTCCCTGTAAATACTGACACACGCCCCGGGGACTCCCTCTAAATACTGACACACTCCCCGGGGACTCCCTGTAAATACTGACACACTCCCCGGGGATCCCCTGTAAATACTGACACACTCCCCGGGGACCCCCTGTAAATACTGAGACACTCCCCGGGACCCCCTGTAAATAATGACACGCTCCCTAGGGATACCCTGTAAATACTGACACACTCCCTTGGGATACCCTGTAAATACTGACACACTCCCCGGGGACGCCCCGTAAATACAGACACACTCCCCGGGACCCCTGTAAATACTGACACACTCCCCGGGGACACCCTGCAAAATACTGACACACTCCCCGGGGATCCCCTGGAAATACTGACACACTCCCCAGGGAACCCTCTGTAAATACTGACACACTCCCCGGGGACTCCCTGTAAATACTGACACACTCCCCAGGGAACCCTCTGTAAATACTGACACACTCCCCGGGGACTCCCTGTAAATACTGACAAACTCCCCGGGGACTCCCTGTAAATACTGACACACTCCCCGGGGACTCCCTGTAAATACTGACAAATTCCCCGAGGACTCCCTCTAAATACTGACACAGTCCCTGGGGACACCCTGTAAATAATGACACACTCCCCGGGACACCCAGTAAATGCTGACACACTCCCCGGGGACCCCCTGTAAATACTGACACGCTCCCTAGGGATACCCTGTAAATACTGACACACTCCCCGGGGACCCCCCGTAAATACTGACACACTCCCCGGGACCCCTGTAAATACTGACACACTCCCCGGGGACACCCTGTAAATACTGACACACTCCCCGGGGACACCCTATAAATACTGACACACTCCCTGGGGACACCCTGTAAATACTGACACACTCCCTGGGGACACCCTATAAATACTGACACACTCCCTGGGGACACCCTGTAAATGCTGGCACACTCCACGGAGACCCCCTATAAATACAGACAAACTCCCCAGGGACACACTGTAAATACTGACACACTCCCCGGGGATCCCCTGTAAGTACTGACACACTCCCCTGGGATCCCCTGTAAATACTGACACACTCCCCGGGGACAACCTGTAAATACTGACACACTCCCCGGGGATCCCCTGTAAATCCTGACACACTCCCCGGGGCCCGCTGTAAATACTGACACACTCCCTGGGGTCACCCTGTAAATCCTGACACACTCCCCGGGGCCCGCTGTAAATACTGACACACTCTCCCCGGGGACACCCTGTAAATACTGACACACTCCCCGGGGATTCCCTCTAAATACAGACAAACTCCCCAGGGACACACTGTAAATACTGACACACTCCCCGGGGACCCACTGTAAATACCGACCCACTCCCCGGGGATCCCCTGAAAATACTGACACACTCCCCGGGGACCCTCTGTAAATACGGACCCACTCCACGGGGAAACCCCTGTAAATACTGACTCACTCCCCGGGGACACCCTGAAAATACTGACACACTCCCCGGGGAGCCCCTCTAAATACTGACACACTCTCCGGGGACCCCCTTATAAATACTGACAAACTCCCCGGGGAACCCCGGTAAATACTTACACACTCCCCGGGGACACCCTGTAAATACTGACACACTCCTCAGGGTACCCTCTGTAAATACTGACACACACCCGGGAGCCCCCTGTAAATAAGGACACAATCTCCGGGGACTCCCTCTAAATACTGACACACTCCCCGGGGACAACATGTAAATACTGACACACTCCCCGGGGACACCCTGTAAATACTGACACACTCCCCGGGGACAACATGTAAATACTGACACACTCCCCGGGGACCCCCTGTAAATTCTGACACACTCCCCGGGGACACCCTGCAAAATACTGACACACTCCCCGGGGATCGCCTGGAAATACTGACACACTCCCCGGGGACACCCTGTAAATACTGACACACTCCCTGGGGACACCCTGTAAATACTGACACACTCCCCAGGGAACCCTCTGTAAATACTGACACACTCCCCGGGGTATCCCTCTAAATACTGACACACTCCCGGGGAACCCCCTGTAAATACTGACACACCCCCCGGGGACGCCCTGAAAATACTGACACACTCCCCGGGGATTCCCTGTAAATACTGACACACTCCCTGGGGACTCCCTGTAAATACTGACACACTCCCCGGGGACTCCCTGTAAATACTGACACACTCCCCGGGGACTCCCTCTAAATACTGACACACTCCCCGGGGACTCCCTGTAAATACTGACACACTCCCCGGGGACGCCCTGAAAATACTGACACACTCCCCGGGGACTCCCTGTAAATACTGACACACTCCCCGGGGTCTCCCTATAAATACTGACACACTCCCCGGGGCCCGCTGTAAATACTGACACACTCTCCCCGGGGACACCCTATAAATACGGACACCCTCCGCGGGGATTCCCTCTAAATGCTGGCACACTCCCCGGGGAACCCCTATAAATACAGACAACCTCCCCAGGGACACACTGTAAATACTGACACACTCCCCGGGGACCCTCTGTAAATACCGACCCACTCCCCGGGGATCCCCTGAAAATACTGACACACTCCCCGGGGACCCTCTCTAAATACCGACCCACTCCCCGGGGAAACCCCTGTAAATACTGACACACTCCCCGGGGACACCCTGAAAATACTGACACATTCCCCGGGCACACCCTGTAAATACTGACACACTCCCCGGGGACACCCTGAAAATACTGACACACTCTCCGGGGACCCCCTTGTAAATAATGACACACTCCCCAGGGTACACCCTCCTGGAAATACTGACACACGCCCCGGTGACTCCCTGTAAATACTGACACACTCGCCGGGGAACCCCCTGTAAATACTGACACACTCCCCGGGGACACCCTGTAAATACTGACACACTCCCCAGGGTACCCTCTGTAAATACAGACAGACACCCGGGAGCCCCCTGTAAATAAGGACACACTCTCCGGGGACTCCCTCTAAATACTGACACACTCCCCGGGGACAACATGTAAATACTGACACACTCCCCGGGGACACCCTGTAAATACTGACACACTCCCCGGGGACAACATGTAAATACTGACACACTCCCCGGGGACCCCCTGAAAATTCTGACACACTCCCCGGGGACACCCTGTAAATACTGGCACACTCCCCGGGGAGCCCCCTGTAAATACTGGCACACTACCCGGGGACACCCTGCAAAATACTGACACATTGCCCGGGGATCCCTGGAAATACTGACACACTCCCCGGGGACACCCTGTAAATACTGACACACTGCCTGGGGACACCCTATAAATACTGACACACTCCCCAGGGAACCCTCTGTAAATACTGACACACTCCCCGGAGTTTCCCTCTAAATACTGACACACTCCCGGGGAACCCCCTGTAAATACTGACACACCCCCCGGGGACGCCCTGAAAATACTGACACACTCCCCGGGGATTCCCTGTAAATACTGACACACTCCCTGGGGACTCCCTGTAAATACTGACACACTCCCCGGGGACTCCCTGTAAATACTGACACACTCCCCGGGGACTCCCTCTAAATACTGACACACTCCCCGGGGACTCCCTGGAAATACTGACGCACTCCCCGGGGACTCGCTGTAAATACTGACACACTCCCCGGGGACTCCCTCTAAATACTGACACACTCCCCGGGGACCCCCTGTAAATACTGAGACAATCCCCGGGACCCCCCCTGTAAATACTGACACGCTCCCTCGGGATACCCTGTAAATACTGACACACTCCCTTGGGATACCCTGTAAATACTGACACACTCCCCGGGGACGCCCCGTATATACTGACACACTCCCCGGGACCCCTGTAAATACTGACGCACTCCCCGGGGAGACCCTGCAAAATACTGACACACTCCCCGGGGATCCCCTGGAAATACTGACACACTCCCCGGGGACACCCTGTAAATACTGACACACTCCCTGGGGACACCCTGTAAATACTGACACACTCCCCAGGGAACCCTCTGTAAATACTGACACACTCCCCGGGGACTCCCTGTAAATACTGACACACTCCCCGGGGACTCCCTGTAAATACTGACACACTCCCCGGGGACTCCCTGTAAATACTGACACACTCCCCGGGGACTCCCTCTAAATACTGGCACACTCCCCGGGGATTCCCTGTAAATACTGACACACTCCCCGGGGATTCCCTGTAAATACTGACAAACTCCCCGGGGACTCCCTGTAAATACTGACACACTCCCCGGGGACCCCGTGTAAATACTGACACACTCCCCGGGGACAACATGTAAATACTGACACGCTCCCTAGGGATACCCTGTAAGTACTGACACACTCCCCGGGGACCCCCCGTAAATACTGACACACTCCCCGGGACCCCTGTAAATACTGACACACTCCCTGGGGACACGCTGTAAATTCTGACACACTCCCCGGGGAGCCCCCTGTAAATACTGGCACACTACCCGGGGACACCCTGTAAATACTGGCACACTCCCCGGGGAGGCCCCTGGAAATACTGGCACACTACCCGGGGACACCCTGTAAATACTGGCACACTCCCCGGGGACACCCTGCAAAATACTGACACACTCCCCGGGGATCCCCTGGAAATACTGACACACTCCCTGGGGACACCCTGTAAATACTGACACACTCCCCAGGGAACCAACTGTAAATACTGACACACTCCCCGGGGTCTCCCTCTAAATACTGACACACTCCCGGGGAACCCCCTGTAAATACTGACACACCCCTCGGGGACGCCCTGAAAATACTGACACACTCCCCGGGGACTCCCTGTAAATACTGACACACTCCCCGGGGACTCCCTCTAAATACTGACACACTCCCCGGGGACTCCCTGTGAATACTGACAAACTCCCCGGGGACTCCCTGTAAATACTGACACACTCCCCGGGGACTCCCTGTAAATACTGACACACTCCCCGGGGACTCCCTGTAAATACTGACACACTCCCCGGGGACTCCCTGTAAATACTGACACACTCCCCGGGGACTCCCTCTAAATACTGACACACTCCCCGGGGACTCCCTGTAAATACTGACGCACTCCGCGGGGACTCCCTGTAAATACTGAAACACTCCCCGGGGACTCCCTCTAAATACTGAAACACGCCCCGGGAACCCCCTGTAAATACTGAGACACTCCCCGGGACCCCCTGTAAATACTGACACGCTCCCTAGGGATACCCTGTAAATACTGACACACTCCCTTGGGATGCCCTGTAAATACTGACACACTCCCCGGGGACGCCCCGTAAATACTGACACACTCCCCGGGACCCCTGTAAATACTGACACACTCCCCGGGGAGACCCTTCAAAATACTGACACACTCCCCGGGGATCCCCTGGAAATACTGACACACTCCCCGGGGACACCCTGTAAATACTGACACACTCCCTGGGCACACCCTGTAAATACTGAGACACTCCCCGGGACCCCCTGTAAATACTGACACGCTCCCTAGGGATACCCTGTAAATACTGACACACTCCCCGGGGACGCCCCGTAAATACTGACACACTCCCCGGGACCCCTGTAAATACTGACACACTCCCCGGGCAGACGCTGCAAAATACTGACACACTCCCCGGGGATCCCCTGGAAATACTGACACACTCCCCGGGGACACCCTGTAAATACTGACACACTCCCTGGGGACACCCTGTAAATACTGACACACTCCCCAGGGAACCCTCTGTATATACTGACACACTCCCCGGGGACTCCCTGTAAATACTGACACACTCCCCGGGGACTCCCTGTAAATACTGACACACTCCCGGGGAATCCCTGTAAATACTGACACACTCCCCGGGGACTCCCTCTAAATACTGACACACTCCCTGGGGACACCCTATAAATACTGACACACTCCCCGGGACACCCAGTAAATGCTGACACACTCCCCGGGGACCCCCTGTAAATACTGACACACTCCCCGGGGACAACATGTAAATACTGACACACTCGCAGGGGACCCCCTGTAAATACTGACACGCTCCCTAGGGATACCCTGTAAATACTGACACACTCCCCGGGGACCCCCCGTAAATACTGACACACTCCCCGGGACCCCTGTAAATACTGACACACTCCCCGGGGACACCCTGTAAACACTGACACACACCCTGGGGACACCCTGTAAATACTGACACACTCCCTGGGGACACCCTGTAAATTCTGACACGCTCCCCGGGGAGCCCCCTGTAAATACTGGCACACTACCCGGGGACACCCTGTAAATACTGACACACTCCCCGGGGAGGCCCCTGAAAAAACTGGCACACTACCCGGGGATCCCCTGGAAATACTGACACAGTCCCCGGGGACACCCTGTAAATACTGACACACTCCCCAGGGAAACCTCTGTAAATACTGACACACTCCCCGGGGTCTCCCTCTCAATACTGACACACTCCCGGGGAACCCCCTGTAAATACTGACACACCCCTCGGGGACGCCCTGAAAATACTGACACACTCCCCGGGGATTCCCTGTAAATACTGACACACTCCCCGGGGACTCCCTGTAAATACTGACACACTCCCCGGGGACTCCCTGTAAATACTGACACACTCCCCGGGGACTCCCTCTAAATACTGACACACTCCCCGGGGACTCCCTCTAAATACTGACACACTCCCCGGGGACTCCCTGTAAATACTGACACACTCCCCGGGGACTCCCTGTAAATACAGACGCACTCCCCGGGGACTCCCTGTAAATACTGAAACACTCCCCGGGGACTCCCTCTAAATACTGAAACACTCCCCGGGGACCCCCTGTAAATACTGAGACACTCCCCGGGACCCCCTGTAAATACTGACACGCTCCCTAGGGATACCCTGTAAATACTGACACACTCCCTTGGGATGCCCTGTAAATACTGACACACTCCCCGGGGACGCCCCGTAAATACTGACACACTCCCCGGGACCCCTATAAATACTGACACACTCCCCGGGGAGACCCTTCAAAATACTGACACACTCCCCGGGGATCCCCTGGAAATACTGACATACTCCCCAGGGACACCCTGTAAATACTGACACACTGCCTGGGGACACCCTGTAAATACTGACACACTCCCCAGGGAACCTTCTGTAAATACTGACACACTCCCCGGGGACTCCCTGTAAATACTGACACACTCCCCGAGGACTCCCTGTAAATACTGACACACTCCCCGGGGACTCCCTGTAAATGGATAGAGCAGGGGCAGGAATGGATGCTGCAGGTCCCGGGGTTCAAATGTTTTAGTCGAAGTAGGGAAGGAGGTAGAAGAGGGGGAGGGGTAGCATTATTGGTCAGAGATTGTATCACAGTGTCAGAGAGGAGGTTTGATGAGGACTTATCTGTTGAGGTAGTATGGGCGGAGATTAGAAATAGGAGAGGAGAGGTCACCCTGTTGGGAGTCTTTTATAGACCTCCTAAAAGTTCTAGAGAGGTTGAGGAAAGGATTGCGGAGTCAATCCTGCTTAGGAGTGAAAGTAATAGGGCAATTGTTATGGGGGATTTTAACTTGACTAATATTGACTGGAATTGTTATAGCTCTAGCTCGTTAGAGGGGTCAGTTTTTGTTCAAAGCGTGCAGGAAGGTTTTTTGACTCAGTATGTAGACAGGCCAACTAGAGGTGAGGCTATATTGGATCTGGTGCTGGGAAATGAGCCAGACCAGGTGCTAGACTTGGAAGTTGGTGTGCATTTTGGTGATAGTGACCACAATTCGGTTACGTTCACCTTAGTGATGGAAAGGGATAGGCATGAACCTCGGGCCAGTGGTTTTAGCTGGGGGAAGGGTAATTATGAGGCTATTAGGAGAGAATTAGGAAACATAGGTTGGACTAGGAGATTACAGGGACTGGGAACGTCCGACATGTGGAGTTTTTTCAAGGAGCAGCTACTGCGAGTCTGTGATAGGTATGTCCCTGTCAGGCAAGGAGGAATTGGTAGGGCTAGGGAACCGTGGTGCACCAAAAAAGTTTCTTTGTTGGTTAAAAAGAAAAAGGAGGCTTATGTTCGGATGAGACGTGAGCACTCGGGTAGTGCACTAGAAAGCTTTAGATTGGCTAAGAGGGAGTTGAAGAGCGAGCTTAGAAGGGCTAAAAGGGGACATGAGAAGACTTTGGCGGATAGGGTTAAAGAGAATCCTAAGGCGTTCTATAGGTATGTCAAGAACAGAAGGTTGGTTAGGGCAAGTTTAGGGCCAGTTATAGATGGCAGAGGGAAGTTATGTGTGGAACCGGAGGAGATTGGTGAAGCATTGAACCAATATTTCTCTTCGGTGTTCACGCAAGGGGACATGAATATAGCTGAGGAGGACACTGGGTTGCAAGGGAGTAGAATAGACAGTATTACAGTTGATAAGGAGGATGTGCAGGATATTCTGGAGGGTCTGAAAATAGATAAATCCCCTGGTCCGGATGGGATTTATCCAAGGATTCTCTGGGAGGCAAGAGAAGTGATTGCAGAGCCTCTGGCTCTGATCTTCAGGTCGTCGTTGGCCTCTGGTATAGTACCAGAAGATTGGAGGTTAGCGAATGTTGTCCCATTGTTTAAGAAGGGGAACAGAGACTTCCCCGGGAATTATAGACCGGTGAGTCTCACTTCTGTTGTCGGCAAGATGTTGGAAAAAATTATAAGGGATAGGATTTATAGTTATTTGGAGAGTAATGAATTGATAGGTGATAGTCAGCATGGTTTTGTGGCAGGTAGGTCGTGCCTTACTAACCTTATTGAGTTTTTTGAGAAAGTGACCAAGGAGGTGGATGGGGGCAAGGCAGTGGACGTGGTATATATGGATTTTAGTAAGGCGTTTGATAAGGTTCACCATGGTAGGCTTCTGCAGAAAATGCAGATGTATGGGATTGGGGGTGATCTAGGAAATTGGATCAGGAATTGGCTAGCGGATAGGAAACAGAGGGTGGTGGTTGATAGTAAATATTCATCATGGAGTGCGGTTACAAGTGGTGTACCTCAGGGATCTGTTTTGGGGCCACTGCTGTTTGTAATATTTATTAATGATCTGGATGAGGGTATAGTTGGGTGGATTAGCAAATTTGCTGATGACACCAAAGTCGGTGGTGTGGTAGACAGTGAGGAAGGGTGTCGTAGTTTGCAGGAAGACTTAGACAGGTTGCAAAGTTGGGCCGAGAGGTGGCGGATGGAGTTTAATGCGGAGAAGTGTGAGGTAATTCACTTTGGTAGGAATAACAGATGTGTTGAGTATAGGGCTAACGGGAGGACTTTGAATAGTGTGGAGGAGCAGAGGGATCTAGGTGTATGTGTGCATAGATCCCTGAAAGTTGGGAATCAAGTAGATAAGGTTGTTAAGAAGGCATATGGTGTCTTGGCGTTTATTGGTAGGGGGATTGAATTTAGGAGTCGTAGCGTTATGTTGCAACTGTACACAACTCTGGTGCGGCCGCACTTGGAGTACTGTGTGCAGTTCTGGTCCCCACATTACAGGAAGGATGTGGAGGCTTTGGAGAGGGTGCAGAGGAGGTTTACCAGGATGTTGCCTGGTATGGAGGGGAGATCCTATGAGGAGAGGCTGAGGGATTTGGGATTGTTTTCGCTGGAAAGGCGGCGGCTAAGAGGGGATCTTATTGAAACATATAAGATGATTAGAGGTTTAGATAGGGTGGATAGTGATAGCCTTTTTCCTCTGATGGAGAAATCCAGCACGAGGGGGCATGGCTTTAAATTGAGGGGGGGTAGTTATAGAACCGATGTCAGGGGTAGGTTCTTTACCCAGAGGGTGGTGAGGGATTGGAATGCCCTGCCAGCATCAGTAGTAAATGCGCCTAGTTTGGGGGCGTTTAAGAGATCCGTAGATAGGTTCATGGACGAAAAGAAATTGGTTTAGGTTGGAGGGTCACAGTTTTTTTTTTAACTGGTCGGTGCAACATCGTGGGCCGAAGGGCCTGTTCTGCGCTGGAATGTTCTATGTTCTATGTTCTATGTTCTATACTGACACACTCCCCGGGGACTCCCTCTAAATACTGACACACTCCCTGGGGACACCCTGTAAATACTGACACACTCCCCGGGACACCCAGTAAATGCTGACACACTCCCCGGGGACCCCCTGTAAATACTGACACACTCCCCGGGGACAACATGTAAATACTGACAAACTCGCAGGGGACCCCCTGTAAATACTGACACGCTCCCTAGGGATACCCTGTAAATACTGACACACTCCCCGGGGACCCCCCGTAAATACTGACACACTCCCCGGGACCCCTGTAAATACTGACACACTCCCCGGGGACACCCTGTAAATACTGACACACTCCCCGGAGACCCCCTATAAATACAGACAAACTCCCCAGGGACACACTGTAAATACTGACACACTCCCCGGGGACCCTCTGTAAATACTGACACACTCCCCGGGGATCCCCTGTAAATACGGACACCCTCCCCGGGGATTCCCTCTAAATGCTGGCACACTCCCCGGGGAACCCCTATAAATACAGACAAACTCCCCAGGGACACACTGTAAATACTGACACACTCCCCGGGGACCCTCTGTAAATACCGACCCACTCCCCGGGGATCCCCTGAAAACACTGACACACTCCCCGGGGACCCTCTGTAAAGACGGACCCACTCCCAGGGGAAACCCTGAAAATACTGACACACTCCCCGGGGAGCCCCTGTAAATACTGACACACTCCCCGGGGATCCCTTGTAAATACTGACACACTCCCCGGGGACACCCTGTAAATACTGACACACTCCCGGGGAGCCCCTGTAAATACTGACACACTCCCCGGGGATCCCTTGTAAATACTGACACACTCCCCGGGGACACCCTGTAAATACTGACACACTCCCCGGGGACACCCTGTAAATACCGACCCACTCCCCGGGGATCCCCTGAAAATACTGACACACTCCCCGGGGACCCTCTGTAAAGACGGACCCACTCCCCGGGGAAACCCTGAAAATACTGACACACTCCCCGGGGAGCCCCTCTAAATACTGACACACTCTCCGGGGAACCCCTTGTAAATACTGACACACTCCCCAGGGAACACACTCCTGTAAATACTGACACACGCCCCGGTGACTCCCTGAAATACTGACACACTCCCCGGGGAACCCCCGGTAAATACTGGCACACTCCCCGGGGACACCCTGTAAATACTGACACACTCCCCAGGGTACCCTCTGTAAATACTGACACACACCCGGGAGCCCCCTGTAAATAAGGACACACTCTCCGGGGACTCCCTCTAAATACTGACACACTCCCCGGGGACAACATGTAAATACTGACACACTCCCCGGGGACACCCTGTAAATACTGACACACTCCCCGGGGACAACATGTAAATACTGACACACTCCCCGGGGACCCCCTGTAAATTCTGACACACTCCCCGGGGACACCCTGTAAATACTGGCACACTCCCCAGGGAGCCCCCTGTAAATACTGGCACACTACCCGGGACACCCTGTAAATACTGGCACACTCCCCGGGGACACCCTGCAAAATACTGACACACTCCCCGGGGATCGCCTGGAAATACTGACACACTCCCCGGGGACACCCTGTAAATACTGACACACTCCCTGGGGACCCCCTGTAAATACTGAGACACTCCCCGGGACCCCCTGTAAATACTGACACGCTCCCTAGGGATACCCTGTAAATACTGACACACTCCCTTGGGATGCCCTGTAAATACTGACACACTCCCCGGGGACGCCCCGTAAATACTGACACACTCCCCGGGACCCCTGTAAATACTGACACACTCCCCGGGGAGACCCTTCAAAATACTGACACACTCCCCGGGGATCCCCTGGAAATACTGACACACTCCCCGGGGACACCCTGTAAATACTGACACACTCCCTGGGGACACCCTGTAAATACTGACACACTCCCCAGGGAACCCTCTGTAAATACTGACACACTCCCCGCGGACTCCCTGTAAATACTGACACACTCCCCGGGGACTCCCTCTAAATACTGACACACTCCCTGGGGACACCCTGTAAATACTGACACACTCCCCGGGACACCCAGTAAATGCTGACACACTCCCCGGGGACCCCCTGTAAATACTGACACACTCCCCGGGGACAACATGTAAATACTGACACACTCGCAGGGGACCCCCTGTAAATACTGACACGCTCCCTAGGGATACCCTGTAAATACTGACACACTCCCCGGGGACCCCCCGTAAATACTGACACACTCCCCGGGACCACTGTAAATACTGACACACTCCCCGGGGACACCCTGTAAATACTGACACACTCCCCGGGGACACCCTGTAAATACTGACACACTCCCCGGGGACACCATGTCAATACTGACACACTCCCTGGGGACACCCTGTAAATACTGACACACTCCCCGGAGACCCCCTATAAATACAGACAAACTCCCCAGGGACACACTGTAAATACTGACACACTCCCCGGGGACCCTCTGTAAATACTGACACACTCCCCGGGGATCCCCTGTAAGTACTGACACACTCCCCGGGGATCCCCTGTAAATACGGACACACTCCCCGGGGATTCCCTCTAAATGCTGGCACACTCCCCGGGGAACCCCTATAAATACAGACAAACTCCCCAGGGACACACTGTAAATACTGACACACTCCCCCCGGGGACACCCTGTAAATACTGACACACTCCCCGGGGAACACCGTCCTGTAAATATTGACACACTCCCCGGGGAGCCCACTGTAAATACTGACACACTCCCCTGGGAGCCCCCTGTAAATACTGACACGCACCCCGGGGACTCCCTGTAAATACTGACACACTCCCCGGGGACTCCCTGTAAATACTGACACACTCCCCGGGGACTCCCTGTAAATACTGACACACTCCCCGGGGACTCCCTGTAAATACTGACACACTCCCCGGGGACTCCCTGTAAATACTGACACACTCCCCGGGGACGCCCTGAAAATACTGACACACTCCCCGGGGACTCCCTGTAAATACTGACACACTCCCTGGGGACTCCCTGTAAATACTGACACACTCCCCGGGGACTCCCTCTAAATAATGAAACTCTCCCCGGGGACTCCCTATAAATACTGACACACTCCCCGAGGACAACATGTAAATACTGACACACTCCCCGATGACACGCTGTAAATACTGACACATTCCCTGGGGACCCCCTATAAATACTGACACACTCCCCGGGGATCCCTTGTAAATACTGACACACTCCCTGGGGACACCCTGTAAATACTGACACACTCCCCGGGGATCCCCTGTAAATACTGACACACTCCCCGGGGACATCCTGTAAATACTGACACACTCGCCGGGGACACCCTGTAAATACTGACACACTCACCAGGGAACCCCTGTAAATACTGACACACTCCCCGGGGATACCCTGTAAATACTGACACACTCCCCGGGGTCCCTCTGTAAATACTGACACACTCACCAGGGAACCCCTGTAAATACTGACACACTCCCCAGGGATCCCCTGTAAATACTGACACACTCCCCGGGGACCATCTGTAAATACTGACAAACTCCCCGGGGACCCCCTGTAAATACTGACACACTCCCCCCGGGGACACCCTGTTAATACGGACACACTCCCCGGGGAACACCCTCCTGTAAATATTGACACACTCCCCGGGGAGCCCACTGTAAATACTGACACACTCCCCTGGGAGCCCCCTGTAAATAGTGACACGCACCCCGGGGACGCCCTGTAAATACTGACATGCGCCCTGGTGACTCCCTGTAAATACTGACACACTCCCCAGGGATCGCCTGCAAATACTGACACACTCCCCGGGGACCCTCTGTAAATACTGACACACCCCCCGGGGATCCCCTGTAAATACTGACACACTCCCCGTTGCTTCCCTCTAAATACTGACACACTCCCCGGGGACACCCTGTAAATACTGACACACTCCCCGGCGACAACATGTAAATACTGACACACTCCCCGTTTCCTCCCTGTAAATACTGACTCATTCCCTGGGGACCCCCTGTAAATACAGACACACTCCCTGGTGACTCCCTGTAAATACTGACACACTCCCCAGGGACCCCCTGTAAATACTGACACATTCCCCGGGGATCCCCTGGAAATACTGACACACTCCCTGGGGACACCCTGTAAATACTGACACACTCCCCGGGGACCAACTGTAAATACTGACACACTCCCCGGGGACGCCCTGTAAATACTGACACACTCTCCCCGGGGATCCACTGTAAATACTGACACACTCCCCGGGGACACCCTGTAAATACTGACACACTCCCCGGGGATCCACTGTAAATACTGACACACTCCCCGGGGACCCCCTGTAAATACTGACACACTCCCTGGTGACTCCCTATAAATACTGACACACTCCCCAGGGACCCCTCTGTAAATACTGACACACTCCCCAGGGACCCCCTGTAAATACTGACACACTCCCCGGGACCCCCTGTAAATACTGACACACCCCCCCGGGACCCCCTGTTAATACTGACACACCCCCCCGGGACCCCCTGTAAATACTGACACACTCCCCGGGGACCCCCTGTAAATACTGACGCACTCCCCAGGGACCCCCTGTAAATACTGACTCACTCCCCGGGACCCCCTGTAAATACTGACACACCTCCCCGGGACACCCTGTAAATACTGACACACCCCACCGGGACCCCCTGTAAATACTGACACACTCCCTGGGGACGCCCTGTAAATACTGACACACTTCCCGGGGACCCCCTGTAAATACTGACACACTCTCCCCGGGGACACCCTGTAAATACTGACTCATTCCCTGGGGACCCCCTGTAAATACTGACACACTCCCCGGGGAGGCCCTGTAAATATTGACACACTCCCCGGGGACACCCTGTAAATACTGACACACTCCCCGGGGAGCCCCTGTAAATACTGACACACTCCCCGGGGACGCCCTGTAAATACTGACACACTCCCCACGGACCCTCCTGTAAATACTGACACACTCCCCGGGACCCCCTGTAAATACTGACACACTCACCCAGGGACACCCTGTAAATACTGACACACTCTCCAGGAACACCCTGTAAATAGTGACACATTCCCCAGGGACACCCTGTAAATCGTGACACACTCCCCAGGACCCCGTATAAATACAAACACACTCCCCAGGAACCCCCTGTAAATACTGACAAACTCCCCGGGGTTCCCCCTGTAAATACTGACACACTCCCGAGGGAACACTCTCCTGTAAATATTGACACACTCCCCGGGGAGCCTCCTGTAAATACTGACACACTCCCCGGTGACTCCCTGTAAATACTGACCCATTCCCTGGGGACCCCCTATAAATACTGACACGCTCCCCGGGGACGACCCTGTAAATACTGACACACTCCCCGGGGAACCCCTGTAAATACTGACACACTCCCCGGGGACCCCCTATAAATACTGACACACTCCCCGGGGACACCCTGTAAATACCGACACACTCCCGAGGGATCCCTCTGTAAATACTGACACACTCCCCGGTGACTCCCTGTAAGTCGTGACTCATTCCCTGAGGACCCCCTATAAATACTGACACGCTCCCCGGGGACCCCCTGTAAATACTGGCACACTCCCCGGGGACATCCTGTAAATACTGACACACTCGCCGGGGACACCCTGTAAATACTGACACACTCCCCGGGGATCCCCTGTAAATACTGACACACTCCCCGGGGATCCCCTGTAAATACTGACACACTCGCCGGGGACACCCTGTAAATACTGACACACTCACCAGGGAACCCCTGTAAATACTGACACACTCCCCAGGGATCCCCTGTAAATACTGACACACTCCCCGGGGACCCTCTGTAAATACTGACAAACTCCCCGGGGACCCCCTGTAAATACTGACACACTCCCCCCGGGGACACCCTGTAAATACAGACACACTCCCCGGGGAACACCCTCCTGTAAATATTGACACACTCCCCGGGGAGCCCCCTGTAAATACTGACACACTTCCCTGGGAGCCCCCTGTAAATACTGATACGCACCCCGGAGACGCCCTCTAAATACTGACATGCGCCCTGGTGACTCCCTGTAAATACTGACACACTCCCCAGGGATCGCCTGCAAATACTGACACACTCGCCGGGGACCCTCTGTAAATACTGACACACCCCCCGGGGATCCCCTGTAAATACTGACACACTCCCCGTTGCTTCCCTCTAAATACTGACACACTCCCCGGGGGCCACCCTGTAAATACTGACACACTCCCCGGGGACACCCTGTAAATACTGACACACTCCCCGGCGACAACATGTAAATACTGACACACTCCCCGTTTCCTCCCTGTAAATACTGACTCATTCCCTGGGGACCCCCTGTAAATACAGACACACTCCCTGGTGACTCCCTGTAAATACTGACACACTCCCCGTTGCTTCCCTCTAAATACTGACACACTCCCCGGGGGCCACCCTGTAAATACTGACACACTCCCCGGGGACACCCTGTAAATACTGACACACTCCCCGGCGACAACATGTAAATACTGACACACTCCCCGTTTCCTCCCTGTAAATACTGACTCATTCCCTGGGGACCCCCTGTAAATACTGACACACTCCCCGGGGATCCCCTGTAAATACTGACACACTCGCCGGGGACACCCTGTAAATACTGACACACTCACCAGGGAACCCCTGTAAATACTGACACACTCCCCAGGGATCCCCTGTAAATACTGACACACTCCCCGGGGACCCTCTGTAAATACTGACAAACTCCCCGGGGACCCCCTGTAAATACTGACACACTCCCCCCGGGGACACCCTGTAAATACAGACACACTCCCCGGGGAACACCCTCCTGTAAATATTGACACACTCCCCGGGGAGCCCCCTGTAAATACTGACACACTTCCCTGGGAGCCCCCTGTAAATACTGACACGCACCCCGGGGACGCCCTCTAAATACTGACATGCGCCCTGGTGACTCCCTGTAAATACTGACACACTCCCCAGGGATCGCCTGCAAATACTGACACACTCGCCGGGGACCCTCTGTAAATACTGACACACCCCCCGGGGATCCCCTGTAAATACTGACACACTCCCCGTTGCTTCCCTCTAAATACTGACACACTCCCCGGGGGCCACCCTGTAAATACTGACACACTCCCCGGGGACACCCTGTAAATACTGACACACTCCCCGGCGACAACATGTAAATACTGACACACTCCCCGTTTCCTCCCTGTAAATACTGACTCATTCCCTGGGGACCCCCTGTAAATACAGACACACTCCCTGGTGACTCCCTGTAAATACTGACACACTCCCCAGGGACCCCCTGTAAATACTGACACACTCCCCGGGGATCCCCTGGAAATACTGACACACTCCCTGGGGACACCCTGTAAATACTGACACACTCCCCGGGGACCATCTGTAAATACTGACACACTCCCCGGGGACACCCTGTAAATACTGACACACTCCCCGGGGACCATCTGTAAATACTGACACACTCCCCGGGGACACCCTGTAAATACTGACACACTCCCCGGGGATCCACTGTAAATACTGACACACTCCCCGGGGACCCCCTGTAAATGCTGACACATTCCCTGAGGACCCCCTGTAAATACTGACGCACTCCCCGGGGACCCCCTGTAAATGCTGACACATTCCCTGAGGACCCCCTGTAAATACTGACACACTCCCTGTTGACTCCCTGTAAATACTGACACACTCCCCAGGGACCCCCTGTAAATACTGACACACCCCCCCAGGACGCCCTGTAAATACTGACACACTCCCGGGGACACCCTGTAAATACTGACACACTCCCCGGGGACGCCCTGTAAATACTGACACACTCCCCGGGGATACCCTGTAAATACTGACACACTCCCCGGGGACCACCTTTAAATACTGACACACTCCCCAGGGACCCCCTGTAAATACTGACACACTCCCCAGGGACCCCCTGTAAATACTGACACACTCCCCGGGACCCCCTGTAAATACTGACACACCCCCCCGGGACCCCCTGTAAATACTGACACACCCCCCCCGGGACCCCCTGTAAATACTGACACACTCCCTGGTGACTTCCTGTAAATACTGACACACTCCCCAGGGACCCCCTGTAAATACTGACACTCTCCCTGGTGACTTCCTGTAAATACTGACACACTCCCCAGGGAACCCCTGTAAATACTGACACACTCCCCGGGACCCCCTGTAAATACTGACACACCCCCCCGGGACCCCCTGTAAATACTGACACACTCCCCGGGGACCCCCTGTAAATACTGACTCACTCCCCGGGACCCCCTGTAAATACTGACACACTCCCCGGGGACACCCTGTAAATACTGACACACTCCCTGGGGACGCCCTGTAAATACTGACTCATTCCCTGGGGACCCCCTATAAATACTGACACGCTCCCCAGGGACGCCCTGTAAATACTGACTCATTCCCTGGGGACCCCCTATAAATACTGACACGCTCCCCAGGGACGCCCTGTAAATAATGACACACTCCCCAGGGACCCCCTGTAAATACTGACACACTCCCCTGGGAGCCCCCTGTAAATACTGACACACTCCCCGCGGAACCCCCTGTAAATACTGACACTCTCCCCGGGGACACGCTGTAAATACTGACACACTCCCCAGGGAACCCTCTGTAAATACTGAGACACCCCCCGGGGACCCCCTGTAAATACTGACACACTCCCCGGGGGCCCCCTGTAAATACTGACTCATTCCCCGGGGACCCCTTATAAATACTGACACACTCCCCGGGGACGCCCTGTAAATACTGACACACTCCCCGGTGACTCCCTGTAAATAGTGACTCATTCCCTGAGGACCCCCTATAAATACTGACGCACTCCCCGGGGACGCCCTGTAAATACTGACGCACTCCCCGGGGACGCCCTGTAAATACTGACACACTTCCCCGGGGACGCCCTGTAAATACTGACGCACTCCCCGGGGACGCCCTGTAAATATTGACACACTACCTGGTGACTCCCTGTAAATACTGACACACTCCCCAGGGACAGCCTGTAAATACTGACACATTCCCCAGGGACAGCCTGTAAATACTGACACATTCCCAGGGGACCCCCTGTAAATACTGACACACTCCCCGGGGACGCCCTGTAAATACTGACATACTTCCTGGGGAACCCCCTATAAATACTGACACACCCCCCCCGGGACCCCCTGTAAATACTGACACACTCCCTGGGGACGCCCTGTAAATACTGACACACTCCCCGGGGACGCCCTGTAAATACTGACACACTCCCCGGGGACGCCCTGTAAATACTGACACACTCCCCGGGGACGCCCTGTAAATACTGACACACTCCCCGGTGACTCCCTGTAAATGCTGACTCATTCCCAGAGGACCCCCTATAAATACTGACACGCTCCCGGGGGACGCCCTGTAAATATTGACACACTCCCCGGGGACGCCCTGTAAATACTGACACACTCCCCGGTGACTCTCTGTAAATACTGACCCATTCCCTGGGGACCCCCTATAAATACTGACACACTCCCCTGGGACGACCCTGTAAATACTGACACACTCCCCGGGGACCCCCTATAAATACTGACACACTCCCCGGGGACACCCTGTAAATACCGACACACTCCCCGGGGACCCCTCTGTAAACAATGACACGCTCCCCGGGGACACCCTGGAAATACTGACACACTCCCGAGGGAACCCTCTGTAAATACTGACACACTCCCCGGTGACTCCCTGTAAGTAGTGACTCATTCCCTGAGGACCCCCTATAAATACTGACACGCTCCCCGGGGACGCCCTGTAAATATTGACACACTCCCCCGGGGACCCCCTGTAAATACTGGCACACTCCCCGGGGATCCCCTGTAAATACTGACACACTCCCCGGGAACATCCTGTAAATACTGACACACTCCCCGGGGACACCCTGTAAATACTGACACACTCCCCGGGGATCCCCTGTAAATACTGACAAACTCCCCGGGGACCCCCTGTAAATACTGACACACTCCCCAGGGACCCCCTGTAAATACTGACACACTCCCTGGTGACTCCCTGTAAATACTGACACACTCCCCAGGGACCCCCTGTAAATACTGACACACTCCCCGGGACCCCCTGTAAATACTGACACACCCCCCCGGGACCCCCTGTAAATACTGACACACCCCCCCCGGGACCCCCTGTAAATACTGACACACTCCCTGGTGACTTCCTGTAAATACTGACACACTCCCCAGGGACCCCCTGTAAATACTGACACTCTCCCTGGTGACTTCCTGTAAATACTGACACACTCCCCAGGGACCCCCTGTAAATACTGACACACTCCGTGGTGACTCCCTGTAAATACTGACACACTCCCCAGGGACCCCTCTGTAAATACTGACACACTCCCTGGTGACTCCCTGTAAATACTGACACACTCCCCAGGGACCCCCTGTAAATACTGACACACTCCCCGGGACCCCCTGTAAATACTGACACACCCCCCCGGGACCCCCTGTAAATACTGACACACTCCCCGGGGACCCCCTGTAAATACTGACTCACTCCCCGGGACCCCCTGTAAATACTGACACACCCCCCCCGGGACCCCCTGTAAATACTGACACACCCCCCCCGGGACCCCCTGTAAATACTGACACACTCCCTGCGGACGCCCTGTAAATACTGACACATTCCCTGGGGACCCCCTATAAATACTGACACGCTCCCCAGGGACGCCCTGTAAATACTGACTCATTCCCTGGGGACCCCCTATAAATACTGACACGCTCCCCAGGGACGCCCTGTAAATACTGACACACTCCCCGCGGAACCCCCTGTAAATACTGACACTCTCCCCGGGGACACGCTGTAAATACTGACACACTCCCCAGGGAACCCTCTGTAAATACTGAGACACCCCCCGGGGACCCCTTGTAAATACTGACACACTCCCCGGGGGCCCCCTGTAAATACTGACTCATTCCCCGGGGACCCCTTATAAATACTGACACACTCCCCGGGGACGCCCTGTAAATACCGACACACTCCCCGGGGACGCCCTGTAAATACTGACACACTCCCCGGTGACTCCCTGTAAATAGTGACTCATTCCCTGAGGACCCCCTATAAATACTGACGCACTCCCCGGGGACGCCCTGTAAATACTGACGCACTCCCCGGGGACGCCCTGTAAATACTGACACGTTCCCCGGGGACGCCCTGTAAATATTGACACACTACCTGGTGACTCCCTGTAAATACTGACACACTCCCCAGGGACAGCCTGTAAATACTGACACATTCCCCAGGGACAGCCTGTAAATACTGACACATTCCCAGGGGACCCCCTGTAAATACTGACACACTCCCCGGGGACGCCCTGTAAATACTGACACACTTCCTGGGGAACCCCCTATAAATACTGACACACCCCCCCCGGGACCCCCTGTAAATACTGACACACTCCCTGGGGACGCCCTGTAAATACTGACACACTCCCCGGGGACGCCCTGTAAATACTGACACACTCCCCGGGGACGCCCTGTAAATACTGACACACTCCCCGGGGACGCCCTGTAAATACTGACACACTCCCCGGTGACTTCCTGTAAATGCTGACTCATTCCCTGAGGACCCCCTATAAATACTGACACGCTCCCCGGGGACGCCCTGTAAATATTGACACACTCCCCGGGGACGCCCTGTAAATACTGACACACTCCCCGGTGACTCCCTGTAAATACTGACCCATTCCCTGGGGACCCCCTATAAATACTGACACGCTCCCAGGGACAACCCTGTAAATACTGACACACTTCCCGGGGACCCCCTATAAATACTGACACACTCCCCGGGGACACCCTGTAAATACCGACACACTCCCCGGTGACTCCCTGTAAATACTGACCCATTCCCTGGGGACCCCCTATAAATACTGACACGCTCCCCGGGGACGACCCTGTAAATACTGACACACTCCCCGTGGATCCCCTGTAAATACTGACACACTCCCCGGGGACCCCCTATAAATACTGACACACTCCCCGGGGACACCCTGTAAATACCGACACACTCCCCGGGGACACCCTGTAAATACCGACACACTCCCCGGTGGCTCCCTGTAAATACTGACCCATTCCCTGGGGACCCCCTATAAATACTGACATGCTCCCCTGGGACGACCCTGTAAATACTGACACACTCCCCGGGGACCCCCTATAAATACTGACACACTCCCCGGGGACACCCTGTAAATACCGACACACTCCCCGGGGACCCCTCTGTAAACAATGACACGCTCCCCGGGGACACCCTGGAAATACTGACACACTCCCGAGGGAACCCTCTGTAAATACTGACACACTCCCCGGTGACTCCCTGTAAGTAGTGACTCATTCCCTGAGGACCCCCTATAAATACTGACACGCTCCCCGGGGACGCCCTGTAAATATTGACACACTCCCCCGGGGACCCCCTGTAAATACTGGCACACTCCCCGGGGATCCCCTGTAAATACTGACACACTCCCCGGGAACATCCTGTAAATACTGACACACTCCCCGGGGACACCCTGTAAATACTGACACACTCCCCGGGGATCCCCTGTAAATACTGACAAACTCCCCGGGGACCCCCTGTAAATACTGACACACTCCCCAGGGACCCCCTGTAAATACTGACACACTCCCTGGTGACTCCCTGTAAATACTGACACACTCCCCAGGGACCCCCTGTAAATACTGACACACTCCCCGGGACCCCCTGTAAATACTGACACACCCCCCCGGGACCCCCTGTAAATACTGACACACCCCCCCCGGGACCCCCTGTAAATACTGACACACTCCCTGGTGACTTCCTGTAAATACTGACACACTCCCCAGGGACCCCCTGTAAATACTGACACTCTCCCTGGTGACTTCCTGTAAATACTGACACACTCCCCAGGGACCCCCTGTAAATACTGACACACTCCGTGGTGACTCCCTGTAAATACTGACACACTCCCCAGGGACCCCTCTGTAAATACTGACACACTCCCTGGTGACTCCCTGTAAATACTGACACACTCCCCAGGGACCCCCTGTAAATACTGACACACTCCCCGGGACCCCCTGTAAATACTGACACACCCCCCCGGGACCCCCTGTAAATACTGACACACTCCCCGGGGACCCCCTGTAAATACTGACTCACTCCCCGGGACCCCCTGTAAATACTGACACACCCCCCCCGGGACCCCCTGTAAATACTGACACACCCCCCCCGGGACCCCCTGTAAATACTGACACACTCCCTGCGGACGCCCTGTAAATACTGACACATTCCCTGGGGACCCCCTATAAATACTGACACGCTCCCCAGGGACGCCCTGTAAATACTGACTCATTCCCTGGGGACCCCCTATAAATACTGACACGCTCCCCAGGGACGCCCTGTAAATACTGACACACTCCCCGCGGAACCCCCTGTAAATACTGACACTCTCCCCGGGGACACGCTGTAAATACTGACACACTCCCCAGGGAACCCTCTGTAAATACTGAGACACCCCCCGGGGACCCCTTGTAAATACTGACACACTCCCCGGGGGCCCCCTGTAAATACTGACTCATTCCCCGGGGACCCCTTATAAATACTGACACACTCCCCGGGGACGCCCTGTAAATACCGACACACTCCCCGGGGACGCCCTGTAAATACTGACACACTCCCCGGTGACTCCCTGTAAATAGTGACTCATTCCCTGAGGACCCCCTATAAATACTGACGCACTCCCCGGGGACGCCCTGTAAATACTGACGCACTCCCCGGGGACGCCCTGTAAATACTGACACGTTCCCCGGGGACGCCCTGTAAATATTGACACACTACCTGGTGACTCCCTGTAAATACTGACACACTCCCCAGGGACAGCCTGTAAATACTGACACATTCCCCAGGGACAGCCTGTAAATACTGACACATTCCCAGGGGACCCCCTGTAAATACTGACACACTCCCCGGGGACGCCCTGTAAATACTGACACACTTCCTGGGGAACCCCCTATAAATACTGACACACCCCCCCCGGGACCCCCTGTAAATACTGACACACTCCCTGGGGACGCCCTGTAAATACTGACACACTCCCCGGGGACGCCCTGTAAATACTGACACACTCCCCGGGGACGCCCTGTAAATACTGACACACTCCCCGGGGACGCCCTGTAAATACTGACACACTCCCCGGTGACTTCCTGTAAATGCTGACTCATTCCCTGAGGACCCCCTATAAATACTGACACGCTCCCCGGGGACGCCCTGTAAATATTGACACACTCCCCGGGGACGCCCTGTAAATACTGACACACTCCCCGGTGACTCCCTGTAAATACTGACCCATTCCCTGGGGACCCCCTATAAATACTGACACGCTCCCAGGGACAACCCTGTAAATACTGACACACTTCCCGGGGACCCCCTATAAATACTGACACACTCCCCGGGGACACCCTGTAAATACCGACACACTCCCCGGTGACTCCCTGTAAATACTGACCCATTCCCTGGGGACCCCCTATAAATACTGACACGCTCCCCGGGGACGACCCTGTAAATACTGACACACTCCCCGTGGATCCCCTGTAAATACTGACACACTCCCCGGGGACCCCCTATAAATACTGACACACTCCCCGGGGACACCCTGTAAATACCGACACACTCCCCGGGGACCCCTCTGTAAACAATGACACGCTCCCCGGGGACACCCTGTAAATACTGACACACTCCCGAGGGAACCCTCTGTAAATACTGACACACTCCCCGGTGACTCCCTGTAAGTAGTGACTCATTCCCTGAGGACCCCCTATAAATACTGACACGCTCCCCGGGGACGCCCTGTAAATATTGACACACTCCCCCGGGGACCCCCTGTAAATACTGGCACACTCCCCGGGGATCCCCTGTAAATACTGACACACTCCCCGGGGATATCCTGTAAATACTGACACACTCCCCGGGGACACCCTGTAAATACTGACACACTCCCTGTGGATCCCCTGTAAATACTGACACACTCCCCGGGGACCCTCTGTAAATACTGACACACTCACCAGGGAACCCCTGTAAATACTGACACACTCCCCAGGGATCCCCTTTAAATAATGACACACTCCCCGGGGACCCTCTGTAAATACTGACAAACTCCCCGGGGACCCCCTGTAAATACTGACACACTCCCCCCGGGGACACCCTGTAAATACGGACACACTCCCCGGGGAACACCCTCCTGTAAATATTGACACACTCCCCGGGGAGCCCCCTGTAAATACTGACACACTCCCCTGGGAGCCCCCAGTAAATACTGACACGCACCCCGGGGACGCCCTGTAAATACTGACATGCGCCCTGGTGACTCCCTGTAAATACTGACACACTCCCCAGGGATCGCCTGCAAATACTGACACACTCCCCGGGGACCCTCTGTAAATACTGACACATCCCCCGGGGATCCCCTGTAAATACTGACACACTCCCCGTTGCTTCCCTCTAAATACTGACACACTCCCCGGGGGCCACCCTGTAAATACTGACACACTCCCCGGGGACACCCTGTAAATACTGACACACTCCCCGGCGCCATGTAAATACTGACACACTCCCCGTTTCCTCCCTGTAAATACTGACTCATTCCCTGGGGACTCCCTGTAAATACAGACACACTCCCTGGGGACACCCTGTAAATACTGACACACTCCCCGGGGACCATCTGTAAATACTGACACACTCCCCGGGGACCATCTGTAAATACTGACACACTCCCTGGTGACTCCCTGTAAATACTGACACACTCCCCGGGGATCCCCTGGAAATACTGACACACTCCCTGGGGACACCCTGTAAATACTGACACACTCCCCGGGGACCATCTGTAAATACTGACACACTCCCCGGGGACGCCCTGTAAATACTGACACACTCCCCGGGGACACCCTGTAAATACTGACACACTCCCCGGGGATCCACTGTAAATACTGACACACTCCCCGGGGACCCCCTGTAAATACCGACACACTCCTCGGGGACCCCCTGTAAATACTGACACACTCCCCGGTGACTCCCTGTAAATACTGACTCATTCCCTGAGGACCCCCTGTAAATACTGACACACTCCCCGGGGACCCCCTGTAAATACTGACACGCTCCCCGGGGACCCCCTGTAAATACTGACACACTCCCTGGTGACTCCCTGTAAATACTGACACACTCCCCAGGACCCCCTGTAAATACTGACACACTCCCCAGGGACTCCCTGTAAATACTGACACACTCCCTGTTGACTCCCTGTAAATACTGACACACTCCCCAGGGACTCCCTGTAAATACTGACACACTCCCCAGGGACTCCCTGTAAATACTGACACACTCCCCAGGGACTCCCTGTAAATACTGACACTCTCCCTGTTGACTCCCTGTAAATACTGACACACTCCCCAGGGACTCCCTGTAAATACTGACACTCTCCCTGTTGACTCCCTGTAAATACTGACACACTCCCCAGGGACTCCCTGTAAATACTGACACACTCCCCAGGACCCCCTGTAAATACTGACACACTCCCCAGGGACTCCCTGTAAATACTGACACACTCCCCAGGGACTCCCTGTAAATACTGACACACTCCCCAGGGACACCCTGTAAATACTGACACACTCCCTGTTGACTCCCTGTAAATACTGACACACTCCCTGGTGACTTCCTGTAAATACTGACACACTCCCTGGTGACTCCCTGTAAATACTGACACGCTCCCCGGGGACTCCCTGTAAATACTGACACACTCCCCGGGGACCCCCTGTAAATACTGACACACTCCCCAGGGACTCCCTGTAAATACTGACACACTCCCCGGGGACCCCCTGTAAATACTGACACACTCCCCAGGGACACCCTGTAAATACTGACACACTCCCCGGGGACCCCCTGTAAATACTGACACACTCCCTGTTGACTCCCTGTAAATACTGACACACTCCCCGGGGACACCCTGTAAATACTGACACACTCCCCGGGGACACCCTGTAAATACTGACACACTCCCTGTTGACTCCCTGTAAATACTGACACACTCCCTGTTGACTCCCTGTAAATACTGACACACTCCCCAGGGACTCCCTGTAAATACTGACACTCTCCCTGTTGACTCCCTGTAAATACTGACACACTCCCCAGGGACTCCCTGTAAATACTGACACTCTCCCCGGGGACTCCCTGTAAATACTGACACACTCCCCAGGGACTCCCTGTAAATACTGACACACTCCCTGTTGACTCCCTGTAAATACTGACACACTCCCCAGGGACTCCCTGTAAATACTGACACTCTCCCTGTTGACTCCCTGTAAATACTGACACACTCCCCGGGGACTCCCTGTAAATACTGACACACTCCCCAGGGACTCCCTGTAAATACTGACACTCTCCCCGGGGACTCCCTGTAAATACTGACACACTCCCCAGGGACTCCCTGTAAATACTGACACTCTCCCTGTTGACTCCCTGTAAATACTGACACACTCCCCAGGGACTCCCTGTAAATACTGACACACTCCCCGGGGACTCCCTGTAAATACTGACACACGCCCCCGGGACCCCCTGTAAATACTGACACACTCCCCAGGGACTCCCTGTAAATACTGACACACTCCCCAGGGACCCCCCTGTAAATACTGACACTCTCCCCGGGGACTCCCTGTAAATACTGACACACTCCCCGGGGACTCCCTGTAAATACTGACACACTCCCCAGGGACTCCCTGTAAATACTGACACACGCCCCCGGGACCCCCTGTAAATACTGACACACTCCCTGTTGACACCCTGTAAATACTGACACACTCCTCGGGGACACCCTGTAAATACTGACACACTCCCCGGGGACACCCTGTAAATACTGACACACTCCCTGTTGACACCCTGTAAATACTGACACACTCCTCAGGGACTCCCTGTAAATACTGACACACTCCCCGGGGACCCCCTGTAAATACTGACACACTCCCTGTTGACACCCTGTAAATACTGACACACTCCTCGGGGACACCCTGTAAATACTGACACACTCCCCGGGGACACCCTGTAAATACTGACACACTCCCTGTTGACACCCTGTAAATACTGACACACTCCTCAGGGACTCCCTGTAAATACTGACACACTCCCCGGGGACCCCCTGTAAATACTGACACACTCCCCGGGGACACCCTGTAAATACTGACACACTCCCTGTTGACACCCTGTAAATACTGACACACTCCCCGGGGACACCCTGTAAATACTGACACACTCCCTGTTGACACCCTGTAAATACTGACACACTCCCCGGGGACACCCTGTAAATACTGACACACTCCCTGTTGACACCCTGTAAATACTGACACACTCCCCCGGGACCCCCTGTAAATACTGACACTCTCCCCAGGGACTCCCTGTAAATACTGACACTCTCCCTGTTGACTCCCTGTAAATACTGACACACTCCCCCGGGACCCCCTGTAAATACTGACACACTCCCCGGGGACTCCCTGTAAATACTGACACACTCCCCAGGGACTCCCTGTAAATACTGACACACTCCCCAGGGACTCCCTGTAAATACTGACACTCTCCCTGTTGACTCCCTGTAAATACTGACACACTCCCCCGGGACCCCCTGTAAATACTGACACACTCCCCGGGGACTCCCTGTAAATACTGACACACTCCCCAGGGACTCCCTGTAAATACTGACACTCTCCCCGGGGACTCCCTGTAAATACTGACACACTCCCCAGGGACTCCCTGTAAATACTGACACTCTCCCTGTTGACTCCCTGTAAATACTGACACACTCCCCAGGGACTCCCTGTAAATACTGACACACTCCCCGGGGACTCCCTGTAAATACTGACACACGCCCCCGGGACCCCCTGTAAATACTGACACACTCCCCGGGGACTCCCTGTAAATACTGACACACTCCCTGTTGACTCCCTGTAAATACTGACACACTCCCTGTTGACTCCCTGTAAATACTGACACACGCCCCAGGGACTCCCTGTAAATACTGACACACTCCCCGGGGACTCCCTGTAAATACTGACACACTCCCCAGGGACTCCCTGTAAATACTGACACACTCCCCGGGGACTCCCTGTAAATACTGACACACTCCCCCGGGACCCCCTGTAAATACTGACACACTCCCCAGGGACTCCCTGTAAATACTGACACTCTCCCCGGGGACTCCCTGTAAATACTGACACACTCCCCAGGGACTCCCTGTAAATACTGACACACGCCCCCGGGACCCCCTGTAAATACTGACACACTCCCTGTTGACACCCTGTAAATACTGACACACTCCTCGGGGACACCCTGTAAATACTGACACACTCCCCGGGGACCCCCTGTAAATACTGACACACTCCCTGTTGACACCCTGTAAATACTGACACACTCCTCGGGGACACCCTGTAAATACTGACACACTCCCCGGGGACACCCTGTAAATACTGACACACTCCCTGTTGACACCCTGTAAATACTGACACACTCCTCAGGGACTCCCTGTAAATACTGACACACTCCCCGGGGACCCCCTGTAAATACTGACACACTCCCCGGGGACACCCTGTAAATACTGACACACTCCCTGTTGACACCCTGTAAATACTGACACACTCCCCGGGGACACCCTGTAAATACTGACACACTCCCTGTTGACACCCTGTAAATACTGACACACTCCCCGGGGACACCCTGTAAATACTGACACACTCCCTGTTGACACCCTGTAAATACTGACACACTCCTCGGGGACACCCTGTAAATACTGACACACGCCCCCGGGACCCCCTGTAAATACTGACACACTCCCCGGGGACACCCTGTAAATACTGACACACTCCCTGTTGACACCCTGTAAATACTGACACACTCCTCGGGGACACCCTGTAAATACTGACACACTCCCCGGGGACCCCCTGTAAATACTGACACACTCCCTGTTGACACCCTGTAAATACTGACACACTCCTCGGGGACACCCTGTAAATACTGACACACTCCTCAGGGACTCCCTGTAAATACTGACACACTCCCCGGGGACCCCCTGTAAATACTGACACACTCCCCGGGGACACCCTGTAAATACTGACACACTCCCTGTTGACACCCTGTAAATACTGACACACTCCCCGGGGACCCCCTGTAAATACTGACACACTCCCCGGGGACACCCTGTAAATACTGACACACTCCCTGTTGACACCCTGTAAATACTGACACACTCCCTGGTGACACCCTGTAAATACTGACACACTCCCTGGTGACACCCTGTAAATACTGACACGCTCCCCGGGGACGCCCTGTAAATACTGACACGCTCCCCGGGGACCCCCTGTAAATACTGACAAACTCCCCGGGGACCCCCTGTAAATACTGACACACTCCCTGGTGACTCCCTGTAAATACTGACACACTCCCCAGGTACCCCCTGTAAATACTGACACTCTCCCTGGTGACTTCCTGGAAATACTGACACACTCCCCAGGGACCCCCTGTAAATACTGACTCACTCCCCGGGACCCCCTGTAAATACTGACACACCCCCCCGGGACCCCCTGTAAATATTGACACACCCCCCCGGGACCCCCTGTAAATATTGACACACTCCCTGGGGACGCCCTGTAAATACTGACACACTTCCCGGGGACCCTCTGTAAATACTGACACAGTCTCCCTTGGAACACCCTGTAAATACTGACTCATTCCTTCGGGACCCCCTATAAATACTGACACGCTCCCCAGGGACGCCCTGTAAATAATGACACACTCCCCAGGGACCCCCTGTAAATACTGACACACTCCCCTGGGAGCCCCCTGTAAATACTGACACACTCCCCGCGGAACCCCCTGTAAATACTGACACACTCCCCAGGGAACCCTCTGTAAATACTGAGACACCCCCCGGGGACCCCCTGTAAATACTGACACACTCCCCGGGGACCCCCTGTAAATACTGACTCATTCCCCGGGTACCCCCTATAAATACTGACACACTCCCCGGGGACGCCCTGTAAATACTGACACACTCCCCAGGGACAGCCTGTAAATACTGACACATTCCCCAGGGACAGCCTGTAAATACTGACACATTCCCAGGGGACCCCCTGTAAATACTGACACACTCCCCGGGGACGCCCTGTAAATACTGACACACTTCCTGGGGAACCCCCTGTAAATACTGACACACCCCCCCCGGGACCCCCTGTAAATACTGACACACTCCCTGGGGACGCCCTGTAAATACTGACACACTCCCCGGTGACTCCCTGTAAATGCTGACTCATTCCCTGAGGACCCCCTATAAATACTGACACGCTCCCCGGGGACGCCCTGTAAATATTGACACACTCCCCGGGGAGCCCCTGTAATTACTGACACACTCCCCGGGGACACCCTGTAAATACTGACACACTCCCCGGGGACGCCCTGTAAATACTGACACACTCCCCGGGGAGCCCCTGTAAATACTGACACATTCCCAGGGGACCCCCTGTAAATACTGACACACTCCCCGGGGAGCCCCTGTAAATACTGACACACTCCCCGGGGACACCCTGTAAATACTGACACACTCCCCGGGGAGTCCCTGTAAATACTGACACACTCCCCGGGGACGCCCTGTAAATACTGACACACTCCCCACGGACCCTTCTGTAAATACTGACACACTCCCCGGGACCCCCTGTAAATACTGACACACTCACCCAGGGACACCCTGTAAATACTGACACACTCCCCAGGAACACCCTGTAAATAGTGACACACTCCCCAGGGACACCCTGTAAATCGTGACACACTCCCCAGGACCCCGTATAAATACAAACGCACTCCCCAGGGACCTCCTGTAAATACTGACACACTCCCCAGGGACCTCCTGTAAATACTGACAAACTCCCCGGGGACCCCCTGTAAATACTGACACACTCCCCGGGGATCCCCCTGTAAATACTGACGCACTCCCCGGGAACCCCCTGTAAATACTGACAAACTCCCCGGGGTTCCCCCTGTAAATACTGACACACTCCCGAGGGAACACCCTCCTGTAAATATTGACACACTCCCCGGGGAGCCTCCTGTAAATACTGACACACTCCCCGGTGACTCCCTGTAAATACTGACTCATTCCCTGGGGACCCCCTATAAATACTGACACGCTCCCCGGGGACGACCCTGTAAATACTGACACACTCCCCGGGGTCGCCCTGTAAATACTGACACACTCCCCGGTGACTCCCTGTAAATAGTGACTCATTCCCTGAGGACCCCCTATAAATACTGACGCACTCCCCGGGGACGCCCTGTAAATACTGATGCACTCCCCGGGGACGCCCTGTAAATATTGACACACTACCTGGTGACTCCCTGTAAATACTGACACACTCCCCAGGGACAGCCTGTAAATACTGACACATTCCCCAGAGACAGCCTGTAAATACTGACACATTCCCAGGGGACCCCCTGTAAATACTGACACACTCCCCGGGGACGCCCTGTAAATACTGACACACTTCCCGGGGAACCCCCTGTAAATACTGACACACCCCCCCCGGGACCCCCTGTAAAAACTGACACGCTCCCCGGGGACGCCCTGTAAATATTGACACACTCCCCGGGGAGCCCCTGTAAATACTGACACACTCCCCAGGGACTCCCTGTAAATACTGACACTCTCCCTGTTGACTCCCTGTAAATACTGACACACTCCCCGGGGACTCCCTGTAAATACTGACACACTCCCCAGGGACTCCCTGTAAATACTGACACTCTCCCCGGGGACTCCCTGTAAATACTGACACACTCCCCAGGGACTCCCTGTAAATACTGACACTCTCCCTGTTGACTCCCTGTAAATACTGACACACTCCCCAGGGACTCCCTGTAAATACTGACACACTCCCCGGGGACTCCCTGTAAATACTGACACACGCCCCCGGGACCCCCTGTAAATACTGACACACTCCCCAGGGACTCCCTGTAAATACTGACACTCTCCCCGGGGACTCCCTGTAAATACTGACACACGCCCCCGGGACCCCCTGTAAATACTGACACACTCCCTGTTGACACCCTGTAAATACTGACACACTCCCTGTTGACACCCTGTAAATACTGACACACTCCTCGGGGACACCCTGTAAATACTGACACACTCCCCGGGGACACCCTGTAAATACTGACACACTCCCTGTTGACACCCTGTAAATACTGACACACTCCCCGGGGACACCCTGTAAATACTGACACACTCCCTGTTGACACCCTGTAAATACTGACACACTCCCCGGGGACACCCTGTAAATACTGACACACTCCCTGTTGACACCCTGTAAATACTGACACACTCCCCCGGGACCCCCTGTAAATACTGACACACTCCCTGTTGACTCCCTGTAAATACTGACACACTCCCCAGGGACTCCCTGTAAATACTGACACTCTCCCTGTTGACTCCCTGTAAATACTGACACACTCCCCAGGGACTCCCTGTAAATACTGACACTCTCCCTGTTGACTCCCTGTAAATACTGACACACTCCCCAGGGACTCCCTGTAAATACTGACACACTCCCCAGGGACTCCCTGTAAATACTGACACACGCCCCCGGGACCCCCTGTAAATACTGACACACTCCCCGGGGACTCCCTGTAAATACTGACACACTCCCCGGGGACTCCCTGTAAATACTGACACACTCCCCAGGGACTCCCTGTAAATACTGACACTCTCCCCGGGGACTCCCTGTAAATACTGACACACTCCCCGGGGACACCCTGTAAATACTGACACACTCCCTGTTGACACCCTGTAAATACTGACACACTCCCCGGGGACTCCCTGTAAATACTGACACTCTCCCCGGGGACTCCCTGTAAATACTGACACACTCCCCAGGGACTCCCTGTAAATACTGACACTCTCCCTGTTGACTCCCTGTAAATACTGACACACTCCCCAGGGACTCCCTGTAAATACTGACACACTCCCCGGGGACTCCCTGTAAATACTGACACACTCCCCAGGGACTCCCTGTAAATACTGACACTCTCCCCGGGGACTCCCTGTAAATACTGACACACTCCCCAGGGACTCCCTGTAAATACTGACACTCTCCCTGTTGACTCCCTGTAAATACTGACACACTCCCCAGGGACTCCCTGTAAATACTGACACACTCCCCGGGGACTCCCTGTAAATACTGACACACTCCCCAGGGACTCCCTCTAAATACTGACACACTCCCTGTTGACTCCCTGTAAATACTGACACACTCCTCGGGGACACCCTGTAAATACTGACACACTCCTCAGGGACTCCCTGTAAATACTGACACACTCCCCGGGGACCCCCTGTAAATACTGACACACTCCCCGGGGACACCCTGTAAATACTGACACACTCCCTGTTGACACCCTGTAAATACTGACACACTCCTCGGGGACACCCTGTAAATACTGACACACTCCCCGGGGACCCCCTGTAAATACTGACACACTCCCTGTTGACACCCTGTAAATACTGACACACTCCTCGGGGACACCCTGTAAATACTGACACACTCCCCGGGGACACCCTGTAAATACTGACACACTCCCTGTTGACACCCTGTAAATACTGACACACTCCTCAGGGACTCCCTGTAAATACTGACACACTCCCCGGGGACCCCCTGTAAATACTGACACACTCCCCGGGGACACCCTGTAAATACTGACACACTCCCTGTTGACACCCTGTAAATACTGACACACTCCCCGGGGACACCCTGTAAATACTGACACACTCCCTGTTGACACCCTGTAAATACTGACACACTCCCCGGGGACACCCTGTAAATACTGACACACTCCCTGTTGACACCCTGTAAATACTGACACACTCCCTGTTGACACCCTGTAAATACTGACACACTCCCCAGGGACTCCCTGTAAATACTGACACACTCCCCGGGGACCCCCTGTAAATACTGACACACTCCCCGGGGACACCCTGTAAATACTGACACACTCCCTGTTGACACCCTGTAAATACTGACACACTCCTCGGGGACACCCTGTAAATACTGACACACTCCCCGGGGACCCCCTGTAAATACTGACACACTCCCTGTTGACACCCTGTAAATACTGACACACTCCTCGGGGACACCCTGTAAATACTGACACACTCCTCAGGGACTCCCTGTAAATACTGACACACTCCCCGGGGACCCCCTGTAAATACTGACACACTCCCCGGGGACACCCTGTAAATACTGACACACTCCCTGTTGACACCCTGTAAATACTGACACACTCCCCGGGGACCCCCTGTAAATACTGACACACTCCCCGGGGACACCCTGTAAATACTGACACACTCCCTGTTGACACCCTGTAAATACTGACACACTCCCTGGTGACACCCTGTAAATACTGACACACTCCCTGGTGACACCCTGTAAATACTGACACGCTCCCCGGGGACGCCCTGTAAATACTGACACGCTCCCCGGGGACCCCCTGTAAATACTGACAAACTCCCCGGGGACCCCCTGTAAATACTGACACACTCCCTGGTGACTCCCTGTAAATACTGACACACTCCCCAGGTACCCCCTGTAAATACTGACACTCTCCCTGGTGACTTCCTGGAAATACTGACACACTCCCCAGGGACCCCCTGTAAATACTGACTCACTCCCCGGGACCCCCTGTAAATACTGACACACCCCCCCGGGACCCCCTGTAAATATTGACACACCCCCCCGGGACCCCCTGTAAATATTGACACACTCCCTGGGGACGCCCTGTAAATACTGACACACTTCCCGGGGACCCTCTGTAAATACTGACACAGTCTCCCTTGGAACACCCTGTAAATACTGACTCATTCCTTCGGGACCCCCTATAAATACTGACACGCTCCCCAGGGACGCCCTGTAAATAATGACACACTCCCCAGGGACCCCCTGTAAATACTGACACACTCCCCTGGGAGCCCCCTGTAAATACTGACACACTCCCCGCGGAACCCCCTGTAAATACTGACACACTCCCCAGGGAACCCTCTGTAAATACTGAGACACCCCCCGGGGACCCCCTGTAAATACTGACACACTCCCCGGGGACCCCCTGTAAATACTGACTCATTCCCCGGGTACCCCCTATAAATACTGACACACTCCCCGGGGACGCCCTGTAAATACTGACACACTCCCCAGGGACAGCCTGTAAATACTGACACATTCCCCAGGGACAGCCTGTAAATACTGACACATTCCCAGGGGACCCCCTGTAAATACTGACACACTCCCCGGGGACGCCCTGTAAATACTGACACACTTCCTGGGGAACCCCCTGTAAATACTGACACACCCCCCCCGGGACCCCCTGTAAATACTGACACACTCCCTGGGGACGCCCTGTAAATACTGACACACTCCCCGGTGACTCCCTGTAAATGCTGACTCATTCCCTGAGGACCCCCTATAAATACTGACACGCTCCCCGGGGACGCCCTGTAAATATTGACACACTCCCCGGGGAGCCCCTGTAATTACTGACACACTCCCCGGGGAGCCCCTGTAAATACTGACACACTCCCCGGGGACACCCTGTAAATACTGACACACTCCCCGGGGAGTCCCTGTAAATACTGACACACTCCCCGGGGACGCCCTGTAAATACTGACACACTCCCCACGGACCCTTCTGTAAATACTGACACACTCCCCGGGACCCCCTGTAAATACTGACACACTCACCCAGGGACACCCTGTAAATACTGACACACTCCCCAGGAACACCCTGTAAATAGTGACACACTCCCCAGGGACACCCTGTAAATCGTGACACACTCCCCAGGACCCCGTATAAATACAAACGCACTCCCCAGGGACCTCCTGTAAATACTGACACACTCCCCAGGGACCTCCTGTAAATACTGACAAACTCCCCGGGGACCCCCTGTAAATACTGACACACTCCCCGGGGATCCCCCTGTAAATACTGACGCACTCCCCGGGAACCCCCTGTAAATACTGACAAACTCCCCGGGGTTCCCCCTGTAAATACTGACACACTCCCGAGGGAACACCCTCCTGTAAATATTGACACACTCCCCGGGGAGCCTCCTGTAAATACTGACACACTCCCCGGTGACTCCCTGTAAATACTGACTCATTCCCTGGGGACCCCCTATAAATACTGACACGCTCCCCGGGGACGACCCTGTAAATACTGACACACTCCCCGGGGTCGCCCTGTAAATACTGACACACTCCCCGGTGACTCCCTGTAAATAGTGACTCATTCCCTGAGGACCCCCTATAAATACTGACGCACTCCCCGGGGACGCCCTGTAAATACTGATGCACTCCCCGGGGACGCCCTGTAAATATTGACACACTACCTGGTGACTCCCTGTAAATACTGACACACTCCCCAGGGACAGCCTGTAAATACTGACACATTCCCCAGAGACAGCCTGTAAATACTGACACATTCCCAGGGGACCCCCTGTAAATACTGACACACTCCCCGGGGACGCCCTGTAAATACTGACACACTTCCCGGGGAACCCCCTGTAAATACTGACACACCCCCCCCGGGACCCCCTGTAAAAACTGACACGCTCCCCGGGGACGCCCTGTAAATATTGACACACTCCCCGGGGAGCCCCTGTAAATACTGACACACTCCCCGGGGACTCCCTGTAAATACTGACACACTCCCCGGGGACGCCCTGTAAATACTGACACACTCCCCGGGGAGCCCCTGTAAATACTGACACATTCCCAGGGGACCCCCTGTAAATACTGACACACTCCCCGGGGAGCCCCTGTAAATACTGACACACTCCCCGGGGACACCCTGTAAATACTGACACACTCCCCGGGGAGCCCCTGGAAATACTGACACACTCCCCGGGGACGCCCTGTAAATACTGACACACTCCCCACGGACCCTCCTGTAAATACTGACACACTCCCCGGGACCCCCTGTAAATACTGACACACTCACCCAGGGACACCCTGTAAATACTGACACACTCCCCAGGAACACCCTGTAAATAGTGACACACTCCCCAGGGACACCCTGTAAATCGTGACACACTCCCCAGGACCCCGTATAAATACAAACACACTCCCCAGGGACCTCCTGTAAATTCTGACACACTCCCCAGGGACCTCCTGTAAATACTGACAAACTCCCCGGGGACCCCCTGTAAATATTGACACACTCCCCGGGGAGCCTCCTGTAAATACTGACACACTCCCCGGTGACTCCCTGTAAATACTGACTCATTCCCTGGGGACTCCCTATAAATACTGACACGCTCCCCGGGGACGACCCTGTAAATACTGACACACTCCCTGGGGATCCCCTGTAAATACTGACACACTCCCCGGGGACCCCCTAAAAATACTGACACACTCCCCGGGGACACCCTGTAAATACCGACACACTCCCGAGGGAACCCCTGTAAATACTGACGCACTCCCCGGGGAGCCCCTGTAAATACTGACACACACTCCCCTGGGGACACCCTGTAAATACTGACACACTCCCTGGGGACCCCCTGTAAATACTGACACACTCCCCGGGGAACCCTCTGGAAATACTGACACACTCCCCGGGGACCCCCTGTAAATACTGACACACACCCCGGGGAGCCCCCTGTAAATAATGACACACTCCCCGGGGACCCCCTGTAAATACTGACACACTCTCCCCGGGGACACCCTGTAAATACTGACACACTCCCCGGGGACTCCCTCTCAATACTGACACACTCCCCGGGGACTCCCTCGAAATACTGACACACTCCCCAGGGACTCACTGTAAATAGTGACTCATTCCCTGGGGACCCCCTATAAATACTGACACACTCCCCGGGGACGCCCTGTAAATACTGACACACTCCCCGGGGACCCCCTGTAAATACTGACACACTCCCCGGGGACGCCCTGTAAATACTGACACATTCCCCGGGGAACCCTGTAAATACTGACACACTCGCTGGGGACACCCTGTAAATACTGACACACTCCCCGGGGACCCCCGTAAATACTGACACACTCTCAAACAAAGAACAAAGAACAAAGAACAGTACAGCATAGGAAACAGGCCCTTCGGCCCTCCAAGCCTGTGCCGCTCCTTGGTCCAACTAGACCAATCATTTGTATCCCTCCATTCCCAGGCTTCTCATGTGACTATCCAGGTAAGTCTTAAACGATGTCTGCGTGCCTGCCTCCACCACCCTACTTGGCAGCGCATTCCTGGCCCCCACCACCCTCTGTGTAAAAAACGTCCCTCTGATGTCTGAGTTATACTTCGCCCCTCTCAGCTTGAGCCCGTGACCCCTCGTGATCGTCACCTCCGACCTGGGAAAAAGCTTCCCACTGTTCACCCTATCTATACCCTTCATAATCTTGTACACCTCTATTAGATCTCCCCTCATTCTCCGTCTTTCCAGGGAGAATAACCCCAGTCTACCCAAACTCTCCTCATAGCTAAGACCCTCCATACCAGGCAACATCCTGGTAAACCTTCTCTGCACTCTCTCTAACGCCTCCACGTCCTTCTGGTAGTGCGGCGACCAGAACTGGACGCAGTACTCCAAATGTGGCCTCACCAGCGTTCTATACAGCTGCATCATCAGACTCCAGCTTTTATACTCTATACCCCGTCCTATAAAGGCAAGCATACCATATGCCTTCTTCACCACCTTCTCCACCTGTGTTGCCACCTTCAAGGATTTGTGGACTTGCACACCTAGGTCCCTCTGTGTTTCTATACTCCTGATGACTCTGCCATTTATTGTATAACTCCTCCCTGCATTATTTCTTCCAAAATGCATCACTTCGCATTTATCCGGATTAAACTCCATCTGCCACCTCTCCGTCCAATTTTCCAGCCATTCTATATCCTGCTGTGTTGCCCGACAATGCTCTTCGCTATCTGCAAGTCCAGCTCTCAGGGACCCCCCTGTGAGTACTGACACACTCGCCGGGGACCCCCTGTAAATACTGACACAGGCCCCGGGGACCCCCTGTAAATACTGATACACTCCCCAGGGACACCCTGTAAATAGTGACACACTCCCCGGGGACCCTCTGTAAATACTGACACACTCCCCAGGGACCCTCTGTAAATACTGACACACTCCCCAGGGACACCCTGTAAATAGTGACACACTCCCCAGGGACCCTCTGTAAATACTGACACACTCCCCAGGGACACCCTGTAAATAGTGACACACTCCCCAGGACCCCGTATAAATACAGACACACTCCCCAGGGACCTCCTGTAAATACTGACACACTCCCCAGGGACCACCTGTAAATGCTGACACACTCCCCGGGGAACCCCCTGTAAATACTGACACACTCCCCATGGACACACTGTAAATACTGACACACTCCCCAGGGAACCTTCTGTAAATACTGACACACTCCCCAGGGAACCTTCTGTAAATACTGACACACTCCCCAGGGAACCTTCTGTAAATACTGACACACTCCCCAGGGACACCCTGTAAATAGTGACACACTCCCCAGGGACCCTCTGTAAATACTGACACACTCCCCAGGGACACCCTGTAAATAGTGACACACTCCCCAGGACCCCGTATAAATACAGACACACTCCCCAGGGACCTCCTGTAAATACTGACACACTCCCCAGGGACACCCTGTAAATACTGACACACTCCCCGGGGACCCTCTGTAAATACTGACACACTCCCCAGGGACACCCTGTAAATAGTGACACACTCCCCAGGACCTCGTATAAATACAGACACACTCCCCAGGGACCTCCTGTAAATACTGACACACTCCCCAGGGACCACCTGTAAATGCTGACACACTCCCCGGGGAACCCCCTGTAAATACTGACACACTCCCCATGGACACACTGTAAATACTGACACACTCCCCAGGGAACCTTCTGTAAATACTGACACACTCCCCAGGGAACCCTCTGTAAATACTGACAAACTCCCCGGGGACACCCTGTAAATACTGACACACTCCCCGGGGATACCCTGTAAATACTGACACACTCCCCATGGACACACTGTAAATACTGACACACTCCCCTGGAAACCCTCTGTAAATACTGACACACTCCCCAGGGAACCCTCTGTAAATACTGACACACTCCCCGGGGACACCCTGTAAATACTGACACACTCCCCGGGGACTCCCTCTAAATACTGACACACTACCCGGGGACCCCCTGTAAACACTGACACACTCACCAGGATCCCGCCTGTAAATACTGACTCACTCCCCGGGGACCCCCTGTAAATACTGACTCACTCCCCGGGGACCCCCTGTAAATACTGACACACCCCCCCGGGACCCCCTGTAAATACTGACACACTCCCCGGGGACTCCCTCTAAATACTGACACACTCCCTGGGGACACCCTGTAAATACTGACACACTCCCCGGGGACAACATGTAAATACTGACACACTCCCCGGTGACTCCCTGTAAATACTGACTCATTCCCTGGGGACCCCCTATAAATACTGACACGCTCCCCGGGAACGCCCTGTAAATACTGACACACTCCCTGGTGACTCCCTATAAATACTGACACGCTCCCCGGGGACCCCCTGTAAATACTGACACTCTCCCTGGTGACTTCCTGGAAATACTGACACACTCCCCGGGGACTCCCTCTAAATACTGACACACTCCCCAGGGACCCCTCTGTAAATACTGACACACTCCCTGGTGACTCCCTGTAAATACTGACACACTCCCCAGGGACCCCCTGTAAATACTGACACACCCCCCCGGGACCCCCTGTAAATACTGACACACCCCCCCCCCGGGACCCCCTGTAAATACTGACACACTCCCCGGGGACCCCCTGTAAATACTGACACACTCCCCGGGGAGCCCCTGTAAATACTGACTCACTCCCCGGGACCCCCTGTAAATACTGACACACCCCCCCGGGACCCCCTGTAAATACTGACACACCCCCCCGGGACCCCCTGTAAATACTGACACACTCCCTGGGGACGCCCTGTAAATACTGACACACTTCCCGGGGACCCCCTGTAAATACTGACACAGTCTCCCTGGGGACACCCTGTAAATACTGACTCATTCCCTGGGGACCCCCTATAAATACTGACACGCTCCCCAGGGACGCCCTGTAAATACTGATTCATTCCCTGGGGACCCCCTATAAATACTGACACGCTCCCCAGGGACGCCCTGTAAATAATGACACACTCCCCAGGGACCCCCTGTAAATACTGACACACTCCCCTGGGAGCCCCCTGTAAATACTGACACTCTCCCCGGGGACACGCTGTAAATACTGACACACTCCCCAGGGAACCCTCTGTAAATACTGAGACACCCCCCGGGGACCCCCTGTAAATATTGACACACTCCCCGGGGACCCCCTGTAAATACTGACACACTCCCCGGGGACCCCCTGTAAATACTGACACATTCCCTGGGGACCCCCTGTAAATATTGACACACTCCCCGGGGACCCCCTGTAAATACTGACACACTCCCCGGGGACCCCCTGTAAATACTGACACGCTTCCCGGAGACCCCCTGTAAATACTGAGACTCTCCCCGGGGATCCCATGTGAGTACCGACTCTCTCTCTGGCCCCCCCTGTAGATAGTGATGCGTTACCCAGGGACACCCTGTAAATTCTGACACATTCCCCGCGGGCTGCCTATAAATACAGATGATGTGGAGATCCGGCGTTGGACTGGGGTAAACACACTTTGCATCTGGAAACTGGCAGTTGTTGGCGCTGAGCACTGAGGCCGTCCGTCCCATCGTATCGGGCAATGGGACCCTGTGCGAGAACCTCTCCGGCTATGTCGAGGGCATCCTGAAACCCATTGTACCAAGAACCCCCAGCTTTTGTCGCGACACGACGGACTTCCTACAGAAACTCGGCACACATGGAGCAGTTGAACCAGGAGCGCTCCTCGTCACAATGGATGTCTCAGCACTCTACACCAGCATCCCCCATGACGATGGCATTGCTGCAACGGCCTCAGTGCTCAGCGCCAACAACTGCCAGTTTCCAGATGCAATTTTACAACTCATCCGCTTCATCCTGGACCACAATGCCTTCACCTTCAACAACCAGTTCTTCATCCAGACACACGGAACAGCCATGGGGACCAAATTCGCACCTCAATATGCCAACATCTTCATGCACAGGTTCGAACAAGACTTCTTCACCGCACGGGACCTTCAACCGATGCTATACACTAGATACATCGATGACATTTTCTTCCTTTCGACTCATGGTGAACAATCACTGAAACAACTCTATGATGACATCAACAAGTTCCATCCCACCATCAGACTCACCATGGACTACTCTCCGGAATCGGTTGCATTCTTGGACACACGCATCTCCATTAAGGACGGTCACCTCAGCACCTCACTGTACCGCAAGCCCACGGATAACCTCACGATGCTCCATTTCTCCAGTTTCCACCCTAAACACGTTAAAGAAGCCATCCTCTACGGACAAGCCCTCCGAATACACAGGATCTGCTCGGATGAGGAGGATCGCAACAGATACCTCCAGACGCTGAAAGATGCCCTCATAAGAACAGGATATGGCGCTCGACTCATCGATCAACAGTTCCGACGCGCCACAGCGAAAAACCACACCGACCTCCTCAGAAGACAAACACGGGACACGGTGGACAGAGTACCCTTCGTCGTCCAGTACTTCCCCGGAGCGGAGAAGCTGCGGCATCTCCTCCGGAGCCTTCAACATGTCATTGATGAAGACGAACATCTCGCCAAGGCCATCGCCACACCCCCACTTCTTGCCTTCAAACAACCGCACAACCTCAAACAGACCATTGTCCGCAGCAAACTACCCAGCCTTCAGGAGAACAGTGACCATGACACCACACAACCCTGCCACAGCAACCTCTGCAAGACGTGCCGGATCATCGACACAGATGCCATCATCTCACGTGAGAACACCATCCACCAGGTACACGGTACATACTCTTGCAACTCGGCCAACGTTGTCTACCTGATACGCTGCAGGAAAGGATGTCCCGAGGCATGGTACATTGGGGAAACCATGCAGACGCTGCGACAACGGATGAATGAACACCGCTCGACAATCACCAGGCAAGACTGTTCTCTTCCTGTTGGGGAGCACTTCAGCGGTCACGGGCATTCGGCCTCTGATCTTCGGGTAAGCGTTCTCCAAGGCGGCCTTCGCGACACACGACAGCGCAGAGTCGCTGAGCAGAAACTGATAGCCAAGTTCCGCACACACGAGGACGGCCTCAACCGGGATATTGGGTTCATGTCACACTATTTGTAACCCCCACAGAGTTTCACTGGCTGTCTTGTCTGGAGACAATACACATCTTTTTAGCCTGTCTTGATGCTCTCTCCACTCATGTTGTTTCGTTTCTCAAAGACTTGATTAGTTGTAAGTATTCGCATTCCAACCATTATTCATGTAAATTGAGTTTGTGTCTTTATAAGCTCTGTTTGTGAACAGAATTCCCACTCACCTGAAGAAGGGGCTCAGAGCCTCGAAAGCTTGTGTGGCTTTTGCTACCAAATAAACCTGTTGGACTTTAACCTGGTGTTGTTAAACTTCTTACTATAAATACAGACACACTCCCCATGGACCCCACCGGAAGTATTGGCACACGCTCCCTGGGGACCCCCTGTAAATACTGACACACTCCCCGGGGACATTCTGTAAATACTGACACACTCCCCGGGGACGCCCTGTAAATACTGACACACTCTCCCCCGGGGACCCCCCTGTATATACTGACACACTCCCCAGGAATCCCCTATAAATACTGACACACTCCCCGGGACCCCCTGTAAATACTGACACACTCCCCGGGAATCCACTGTAAATACTGACACACTCTCCCCGGGGACCCCCTGTAAATACTGACACTCTCCCCGGGGACGCCCTGTAAATACTGACACACTCCCCGGGGACATTCTGTAAATACTGACACATTCCCCGGGACCCCCTGTAAATACTGACACATTCCCCGGGGACCCCCTGTAAATACTGACACATTCCCCGGGGACCCCCTGTAAATACTGACACACTCCCCGGTACCCCCCCTGTAAATACTGACACACTCCCCGGTGTCCCCCCTGTAAATACTGACACACTCCCCGGTACCCCCCCTGTAGATACTGACACACTCCCCGGTACCCCCCCTGTAAATACTGACACAATCCACGGGGACCCCTGTAAATACTGACACACTCCCCGGGGACATTCTGTAAATACTGACACACTCCCCGGGGAACCCCTGTAAATACTGACACACTCTCCCCGGGGTCCTCCTGTAAATACTGAAACACTCCCCGGGGACCCCCTGTAAATACTGACACACTCTCCCCGGGGTCCTCCTGTAAATACTGACACACTCCCCGGGGACATTCTGTAAATACTGACACACTCCCCGGAGAACCCACTGTAAATACTGCCACACTCCCCAGGGAACCCCCCTGTAAATACTGAAACACTCCCCGGGGACCTCCTGTAAATACTGACACACTCTTCCCGGGGTCCTCCTGTAAATACTGACACACTCCCCGGGACCCCCTGTAAATACTGACACACTCCCCGGGACCCCCTGTAAATACTGACGCACTCCCCGGGGACCTTCTGTAAATACTGACACACTCCCCGGGGACCCCTGTAAATACTGACACACTCCCCGGGGTCCTCCTGTAAATACTGACACACTCCCCGGGGACCCCCTGTAAATACTGACGCACTCCCCGGGGACCTTCTGTAAATACTGACACACTCCCCGGGGACCCCCTGTAAATACTGACACACTCCCCGGGGACCTTCTGTAAATACTGACACACTCCCCGGGGACCCCTGTAAATACTGACACACTCCCCAGGGACCTCCTGTAATTACTGACAGACTCTCCGGTGACCCCTGTAAATACTGACACACTCCCCGGGAGCCCCTGTAAATACTGACACACTCCCCGGGACCCCCTGTAAATACTGACGCACTCCCCGGGGACCTTCTGTAAATACTGACACACTCCCCGGGGACCTTCTGTAAATACTGACACACTCCCCGGGGACCCCTGTAAATACTGACACACTCCCCAGGGACCTCCTGTAATTACTGACAGACTCTCCGGTGACCCCTGTAAATACTGCCACACTCCCCAGGGAACCCCCCTGTAAATACTGACACACTCTCCCCGGGGTCCTCCTGTAAATACTGACACACTCCCCGGGACCCCCTGTAAATACTGACACACTCCCCGGGACCCCCCTGTAAATACTGACACACTCCCCGGTGACCCCTGTAAATACTGCCACACTCCCCAGGGAACCCCCCTGTAAATACTGAAACACTCCCCGGGGACCCCCTGTAAATACTGACACACTCTCCCCGGGGATCTGCTGTAAATACTGACACACTCCCCGGGACCCTCCTGTAAATACTGACACGCTCCCCGGGAACACCCTGTAAATACTGACACACTCCCCATGGACCCCCTGTAAATACTGACACACTTTCCCTGGAGACCCCCAGTAAATACTGACACACTCCCCAGGGAACCCCCTGTAAATACGACACACTCCCCTGGGACCCTCCTGTAAATACTGACACACTCCCCGGTGACCCCCGATATTTTTCCGACTCCTGCTTTGGGAATCTGATCCTGGGCGAGTTTTGAACTCCGAATCGCAACAAATCCTGGGGTGAGGATGAGCCTTCCTCAACCAATCACCTTGAAGCAATGGCTGGAAAGACGCCTCCTGACTGGTCGCCCCTTCAATGAATGGACTCCGATTGGGCAGTTCAGCCCCCATGTCGACCCTCACTCCCACCCAGAGACAAAAACATATCACCACCCCCCCCCCTCCCCCCCACCATCCGCCCACTCTTCCATTGCTGTTGCTGGGATCTTGCTGTGCACCCATTAGCCTCCCATATTTCCTCCATTAACGAAGCCAGCCTGGAAAAGGAACGCAGTTCCCGAGGGAAGGAGGTGGTCATGGGATCGGAGTGTTTTCGAAGCGGAGACCGACACTCGGAGCTCTTCCTCATTGGCTCGCTCAGTCTCTCAGCCCCCCTCCCTCTCCGGCCATTGGCCCAGCGATCCCCCCCATTTCTACCCTCCTCAATACAAAAACACACAATGATTGGAGAATGGAACTGAAACAACAGATCCTGGCGAGTTATAAAATCTTAGAATCCCTGCAGTGCAGAAGGAGGCCGTCTGGCCCATCGAGTCTGCACCGACCACAATCCCACCCAGACCCGAAGCCCGTAACAGCACATATTTACCCAGCTAATCCCCCTGATACGAAGGGGCAATTTAGCATGGCCAATCCATCTAACCTGCATATCTTTGGACACTAAGGGGCAATTTAGCACGGCCAATCCACCTAACCTGCATATCTTTGGACACTAAGGGGCAATTTAGCACGGCCAATCCACCTAACCTGCATATCTTTGGACACTAAGGGGCAATTTAGCATGGCCAATGCACCTAACCTACACATCTTTGGACACTAAGGGGCAATTTATCATGGCCAATCCATCTAACCTGCATATCTTTGGACACTAAGGGGCAATTTAGCATGGCCAATCCACCTAACCTACACATCTTTGGACACTAAGGGGCAATTTAGCATGGCCAGTCCACCTAACCTGCACATCTTTGGACACTAAGGGGCAATTTCGCACAGCCAATCCATCTAACCTGCATATCTTTGGACACTAAGGGGCAATTTAGCATGGCCAATGCACCTAACCTACACATCTTTGGACACTAAGGGGCAATTTAGCATGGCCAATCCATCTAACCTACACATCTTTGGACACTAAGGGGCAATTTACCATGGCCAATGCACCTAACCTACACATCTTTGGACACTAAGGGGCAATTTAGCATGGCCAATCCACCTAACCTGCACATCTTTGGACACTAAGGGGCAATTTAGCATGGCCAATCCACCTAACATACACATCTTTGGACACTAAGGGGCAATTTAGCATGGCCAATCCATCTAACCTGCACATCTTTGGACACTAAGGGGCAATTTACCATGGCCAATGCACCTAACCTACACATCTTTGGACACTAAGGGGCAATTTACCATGGCCAATCCATCTAACCTACACATCTTTGGACACTAAGGGGCAATTTACCATGGCCAATGCACCTAACCTACACATCTTTGGACACTAAGGGGCAATTTAGCATGGCCAATCCACCTAACCTACACATCTTTGGACACTAAGGGGCAATTTAGCATGGCCAGTCCACCTAACCTGCATATCTTTGGACACTAAGGGGCAATTTAGCATGGCCAATCCACCTAACCTACACATCTTTGGACGCTAAGGGGCAATTTAGCATGGCCAATCCACCTAACCTACACATCTTTGGACACTAAGGGGCAATTTAGCATGGCCAATCCACCTAACCTACACATCTTTGGACACTAAGAGGCAATTTAGCACGGCCAATCCACCTAACCTGCACATCTTTGGACACTGAGGGTCAATTTAGCATGGCCAATCCACCTAACCTGCACATCTTTGGACACTAAGGGGCAATTTAGCATGGCCAATCCACCTAACCTACACATCTTTGGACACTAAGGGGCAATTTACCATCGCCAATCCATCTAACCTACACATCTTTGGACACTAAGGGGCAATTTACCATGGCCAATCCATCTAACCTACACATCTTTGGACACTAAGGGGCAATTTAGCACGGCCAATCCACCTAACCTACACATCTTTGGACACTAAGGGGCAATTTAGCACGGCCAATCCACCTAACCTACACATCTTTGGACACTAAGGGGCAATTTAGCATGGCCAATCCACCTAACCTACACATCTTTGGACACTAAGGGGCAATTTAGCACGGCCAATCCACCTAACCTACACATAGAATCATAGAAATTGAATCTCTACAGTGCAGAAGGAGACCATTTGGCCCATCGAGTCTGCACCAACAACAATCCCACCCAGGCCCTATCCCCATAACCCCACCTATTTACCCCGTTAATCCCTCTAACCTACGCATCCCAGGACACTGAGGGGCAATTTAGCACAGCCAATCCATCTAACCTGCACATCTTTGGACTGTGGGAGGAAACGGGAGCACCCGGAGGAAACCCACGCAGACACGGGGAGAACGTGCAGACTCCGCACAGACAGTGACCCGAGCCGGGAATCGAACGCGGGTCCCTGGTGCTGTGAGGCAGCAGTGCTAACCCACTGTGCCACCCACCCCCGCGACAGCCACAAAACATTGAAAGAAAACTTGACCGACGAAAGCGAGGTGTCATCCCCCCCGGGGTTGACGATGAGCCCCGTTCCCCTGCGGTGCCCACCAAGTCACGGGAGGCCTGGGGTGGACCAGTGGCCAAAGCCTGACCCTTCTCCAAGGCTGCCCAGTCGCGAATGTAGACGGACTGACAGTCACGCCGGATGAACCCCTCCTTGGATTTTTGCCCACCTTCCAGTCCCGTTGATGGCCAACTCCAGCTGACTCAGCAGTCGGCTCGTAAGGGGGCCCTGCCCCCTTCTCGCACCCCACCTTTTGGCCCCGCGTGTGTGCCCGATTTATACATACTCAAGGGCAATCAACACCCATCAAATGCTTCTCTTCACCTAAACAACGTTCAAACGCCAGCGACGGAATTGACCAAACATAGGGAGCGAGAGATGGCGGGGACGTGACCATCCTTTCCCTCTGACACACCGACGCACCACTCACAGGTATCCCCAGTCTCACGGAGAGAGAGCCTGCTTCAGAAAACCCCAGTCGGTTTGGGAGGAGGGTTGGGGGTGTGGGGGTTGGGGTGGGGGGGGGGGGGGGGGGGGGGGTAGGGAGGAAACAACCTCGTGGGATCTTCTTTAATGCTCCCCCCCCCACAAAGAGAGAGTGTGGGATCGCCAACTCCTGACAGCACATTCCCCTGAAGGCTCGTCAATTATTCCCCCCCCGCCCCTCCCGCCAATCGCCTCACACAGTCACTTCACATCCGATATTTTTGTTCAAACCACAGATTAACGGGTACAATTCCTTCTGTGATCTTTCGCAGAGAGGGGTGGGAGGGTGGTGGAGGGGTGGGGGGGCGGGGAAGGTTTAGGGGTGGCACAGTGGGTTAGCGCTGCTGCTTCACAGTGCCAGGGAACCGGGTTCGATTCCCGGCTCGGGTCACTGTCCGTGTGGAGTTTGCACGTTCTGCCCCCGTGTCTGCGTGGGTTTCCTCCGGGTGCTCCGGCTTCCTCCCACAGTTCAAAAGACATACAGGTTAGGTGGATTGGCCATGCTAAATTGTCCCTTAGAGTCCAAAGATGTGCAGGTTGAGTGGATTGGCCATGCTAAATTGTCCCTTAGTGTCCAAAGATGTGTAGGTTAGGTGGATTGGCCATGCTAAATTGTCCCTTAGTGTCCAAAGATGTGCAGGTTGAGTGGATTGGCCGTGCTAAATTGTCCCTTAGTGTCCAAAGATGTGTAGGTTAGGTGGATTGGCCATGCTAAATTGTCCCTTAGTGTCCAAAGATGTGCAGGTTGAGTGGATTGGCCATGCTAAATTGCCCCTTAGTGTCCAAAGATGTGTAGGTTAGGTGGATTGGCCATGCTAAATTGTCCCTTAGTGTCCAAAGATGTGTAGGTTAGGTGGATTAGCCATGCTAAATTGCCCATTAGTGTCCAAAGATGTGCAGGTTAGGTGGATTGGCCATGCTAAATTGCCCCTTAGTGTCCAAAGATGTGCAGGTTAGGTGGATTGGCCATGCTAAATTGTCCCTTAGTGTCCAAAGATGTGCAGGTTGAGTGGATTGGCCATGCTAAATTGCCCCTTAGTGTCCAAAGATGTGTAGGTTAGGTGGATTGGCCATGCTAAATTGTCCCTTAGTGTCCAAAGATGTGTAGGTTGGGTGGATTGGCCATGCTAAATTGTCCCTTAGTGTCCAAAGATGTGCAGGTTAGGTGGATTGGCCATGCTAAATTGCCCCTTAGTGTCCAAAGATGTGCAGGTTAGGTGGATTGGCCATGCTAAATTGCCCCTTAGTGTCAGGGGGATTAGCGGGGTAAATATGTGGGATTACGAGGATAGGGTCTGGGTGGGATTCTGGTTGATGCAGACTCGATGGGATGGATGGCCTCCTTCTGCACTGTCGGGATTCTCGGGGAGATCGGGGTGGGAGATGGGGGAAGCTCCAGGTCTTTCCTTCAAGAGTTGGCAACCCCACAAACCGTGCCGGCATCGACGCATTTCGGGGTGTTGGCAAGTCAGCAACGCCAGGGGAGGAAGTTGGGTGGGGAAGGGGAAGGGAAACCAGAGGAGGCGTGAAGGCTGTAACGGAAACATGGTTAATCGACATCAGAGACCGTTCCCACCGCGATCTCCATGCGTTACCTTGGAAGTCACATGATCAAAGAGATAGTCAATATTCAGAAACATCTGGTTTGGACCTTTTGGTGCTCTCTCTCTCTCTCTCTCATTTCTGGTTTTTTTTTGCATTAGTTTTGACAATTTTGGATCATGCATGCAAGAAGAATGAAGTAATTCCGAACAGGAGTTCGGGATTGCCCTGAGGTACCAACCCTCTTGTCGGTTAGACCAACACTTGCCGCTGTTCACGGAGGGTGTGATCTCTCTCACTCTTGGGCAGTTCAGGCAATGCTTTCATCTCCCTCTTCTCAGAGACACCCCTCCTCACCCCTCCCCACCCCTCCCCACCCCCGGCTCTCTCTCTCTGTCCCTCTCTCCGTCTCGCCTCCCCTCCACCAACAGAGTGCAGACAAACTCAAGCGCCCCGACCGTGAGGGAACAGTGACCTTGGAGAGGGCGGAACCAATTCCGCAGAAGGCAGGTGTTTCCAGTTGTGGGAGGGAAGTAGAGACCAGACCGAGGTCAGGGCATGGGGGAGAATGTGGGACTCGCTCGCACGGGGAGTGGGGATAATGTGGGACTCGCTCCCACGGCGGGAGTGGGGGAGAATGTGGGACTCGCTCCCACGGGGGGAGTGGGGGAGAATGTGGGACTCGCTCCCACGGGGGGAGTGGGGGAGAATGTGGGACTCGCTCCCACGGGGGGAGTGGGGGAGAATGTGGGACTCGCTCCCACGGGGGGAGTGGGGGAGAATGTGGGACTCGCTCCCACGGGGGGAGTGGGGGAGAATGTGGGACTCGCTCCCACGGGGAGTGGGGGAGAATGTGGGACTCGCTCCCACGGGGGGGAGTGGGGGAGAATGTGGGACTCGCTCCCACGGGGGGGAGTGGGGGAGAATGTGGGACTCGCTCCCATGGGGAGTGGGGAGAATGTGGGACTCGCTCCCACGGGGGGGAGTGGGGGAGAATGTGGGACTCGCTCCCACAGGGGGAGTGGGGGAGAATGTGGGACTCGCTCCCACGGGGGGGAGTGGGGGAGAATGTGGGACTCGCTCCCACGGGGGGAGTGGGGAGAATGTGGGACTCGCTCCCACGGGGGGAGTGGGGGAGAATGTGGGACTCGCTCCCACGGGGGGAGTGGGGGAGAATGTGGGACTCGCTCCCACGGGGGGAGTGGGGGAGAATGTGGGACTCGCTCCCACGGGGGGGAGTGGGGGAGAATGTGGGACTCGCTCCCACGGGGGGAGTGGGGGAGAATGTGGGACTCGCTCCCACGGGGAGTGGTCGAGGTGAATATTATCAAGTTACTTGACGGGCGGAAGCTGGAGAGAACGATGGGGAGAAAGAAATAGAGGGATTTGCTGATCGGGTGAGATGGAGAGCAGGGTGCGTGGGGGGAAGCTGGGACTGTAGTGTGAGGGACAAGAACAGACCCGTTCAAACTAATTTCCCGTCATTACCAACCCAGAAACAGACAGTGGTGACCTGTTGTGGTATATTCTCCAAAATTCACAGTGTCTGTGTAATCCTGTTTTACTGAGAACCTCACACACTCACACTCACACACACACTCACACATTCACACACTCACACTCACACTCACACTCACACACTCACACACTCACACTCACACTCACACTCACACACACACACTCACACACACACACTCACGCTCACACACACACACTCACACACACACACTCACACTCACACACACACACACACACACACTCACACTCACACACTCACACACACACACACTCACACACACACACACTCACACACACACTCACACACACACACTCTCACACACACACACACTCACACACACACTCACACACACTCTCACACACACTCACACACACACACACTCACACACAAACACACACTCACACACACACACACACTCACACACACACACACACTCACACACACACACACACACACTCACACACACACACACACACACTCACACACACACACACACTCACACACACTCACGCTCACACACACACACTCAACACACACACTCACACTCACGCTCACACACACACACTCACACACACACTCATACTCACACACACACACACACACACACTCACTCACTCACTCACACACACACACACACACTCACACACTCACACACTCACACACACACACACTCACACACACACTCACACACACACTCACACACACACACTCACACACACACTCACACACTCTCACACACACACACACTCACACACACACACACTCACACACA
>NC_135831.1:8434329-8476829 GCF_964213995.1 Mustelus asterias
CACACACTCACACACACTCTCTCACACACACACTCACACACACACACTCACACACACGCACTCACACACACACACAAACACACTCACACACTCACTCACACACACATTCACACTCACACACACACACTCACAAACACACTCACACACACACTCACACACACACACACAAACACACTCACACACACTCACACTCTCACACACACTCACACTCTCACACACACACACACGCACTTTCACACACTCACACACACACACACTCACACACACACTCACACACACACTCACACACACTCACACTCACTCACACACACACACACATACTCACACATTCATACACACACTATAAATACTGACGCACTCCCTGGGGACCCCCGTAAATAGTGACTCACTCCCCAGGGACTCCTTGTAAATACTGGAGCATTCTGGTTGCGGTTAGTTTTCTTAGATGGATTTTACAACTTGTTTCGGGGTACTGTGGACTTCACGTGGTTGTTTGACTCAGGTGTGGAACCATCTGGGCAGCTGGTGAGGTGTCTGTTTGCCTTTCTGGTTGGACTTTGGGAGGGTGGGGGCTCTGCAGCGGGAGAGGTTGGACCTCCTGTGGAATTGGTAACCCGAGAGGCACCACAGACGAGAGGGACCATGAGCGGCACGGTGGCACAGTGGTTAGCACTGCCACCTCACAGCAGCAGGTACCTGGGTTCGATTCCCGGCTTGGGTCACTGTCTGTGTGGAGTCTGCACGTTCTCCCCGTGTCTGCGTGGGTTTCCTCCGGGTGCTCCGGTTTCCTCCCACAGTCCAAAGATGTGCGGGTTAGGTGGATTGGCCATGCTAAATTGCCCCTTAATAATAAGGGGGATTAGGAGGGTGAATGTATGGAGTTATGGGGATAGGGCCTGGGTGGGATTGTGATCGGTGCAGACTCGATGGACCGAATGGCCTCCTTCTGTGCTGTAGGGATTCTACGATTCTATGAAAGTTGCCCTGCTTCCCGTGCCCCCCTCCCCGCCCGCCCCACGCTTGCCCGAAGGCGCCCGGGTTCCGCATCCCCCGCGTAGGCCCGAAGCCTTCCACAGCTGGGCCTCGCCGCCAGCCAACCCAACACCCAGCTCAGTCCCTCCTGAGGCGCGGAAAGCATTGCCTGAACCCTTGCCCAGCCCTCTGTTCCACGGATCGAGACGGGATGTGTAGTCAGGCGATTAATTTTTGTTTTTTTTGTTTTTTTTGCAGAGGGTCTTTCACAGTTTGGGTTCGTTCGAAAATCCCAGAGGTGGTTTAATCCTGACTACATTGTGTGTGTGTGTGTGTGTGTGTGTGTTGTGTGTGTGTGTCGCAAACACCAGCAATGTGGCCCAAAGCAGCTGGTTTCGAATTTGGGTTTTTCTTTTCGGTTTGGCGTCGGTTTATTTTTGGTGGCTCAAATCTTACCGGCTGCTCTTAAACCGCGTCTTTTATCGACACCGCCGCAAGTGCAGAAGATCTTGGGCGTGCGATTGTCTCTCTTTCCTTTAAGGTTTGGTCAATTTTCTCCCCATCCCCCGGATTCCCACCCCGACCCGTCTCGCACGAGAGACAAAAAAAAAAGCCCCCCTCCCCACCACCACCGGACCCCCGGAAAAAAAAAAAACCCTTTCCCCCGTTTCTCACAGGCCAAAAGGAGAAACGTGATCGATTGAGCAGCCAATTCGCGAGCCACCACGGCTCCCCCACCCCCACACCGCCACCCACCACAAAAAAAAGGGTTTTTGGTATCGTTTGAGCCGTCCGATCAAAGTCAAAAAAGAAAAAAGAGAAAAGATCACTTGTTTCCCCCCTCCCCCCCCCCCCGCCTCCCCCCCACCCCCCCCATCCCCGCTTTCAAAATATGTCGCGTGGTCAAATGTGTGTGACTTGTCATAGTAAAGGGTGACTCAACCTTAGTTAGCATTCGGGGTGAGGTCAAAGTTCAGCTTGTCGCGATGGCCGACGCGCTCCCCCAACCCCCCCTGGCCCTCTGGGACGGAGGCCTAAGTTCGCGGGGGGATGGTAGGGGTGGGGAGGGGGAGGGGGGGCGGCTATCTAGGCCTCGGCACAGCTTTTGGGTGGCGGTTGTTTGTTGACTTGCGGGGAAGGCCCCGGTCCCCGTACCAACCTGCTCCGCCTTTCATTCCCAGGGCAGGTTGCTTGGCCACCGCCCCCCGCCCCCCTCTCCACCCCCCCTCCCCCCCCCCCCCACTCCGTCTATCAGGCCTGGGTAAAATGGCAGCTCCCATGGGTTTGCCAACAGCGGTATTCGGCCTCCACAGCGGGCGCCAGGACCGGGACGCCAGCAGACATGCCATCGCCTCCCTTTGGAGTAACGGCCTCGGTGAAAGTGGAGGGGAGTCGGCCGAGGGGAGGGTGATAACATCAGCTGGACGCAGATTGAGGGTCCGGGTATGGTTGCTAGGCTGATGACATCACAACAGGGCAACCCCTGTTGCTATGGCGATGACATCACAACAGGAAAATCCCTGTTGCTACGTCAATGTCATCACAACAGGACAACACCTGTTGCTATGGCGATGACATCACAACAGGATAATCCCTGTTGCTACGTCAATGACATCATAACAGCACAACCCCTGTTGCTATAGTGATGACATCACAACAGGAGAACTTCTGTTGCTATGCCGGAGACATCAGTACGCCAATGACATCACAACAGGACAATCCCTGTTACTATGCAGATGACATCACAACAGGACAATCCCTGTTGCTATGTCAATGACATCACAGCAGGACGATCCCTGTTGCGATGCCGATGACATCACAACAGGACAACACCTGTTGCTATGATGATGACATCACAACAGGACAATCCCTGTTGCTATGCCACAGACATCACAACAGGACAATCCCTGCTGCTATGCCGATGACATCACAACAGGACAAACCCTGTTGCTATGCCGATGACATCACAACAGGACAAACCCTGTTGCTATGCCGATGACATCACAACAGGACAATCCGTGTTGCTATGCCGATGACATCACAATTCCTGTCGCTGCACCCGTGATGTCATGAGGTATTCACCTTTGACCTGGTTGGTACGATCAGAAAGGAGCCAAGCTCCAGTGACCTTTGCCCTCTCGCTCACTGGGCCTGGGACGTCGCATTCGGGGGTGGGGGGGGGGAACGGGGGGGAAACGGGGGGGGGGATGAGGACCTTGCCTTTACACCGGGGTCTTGTGGAAGGATCTGGAAGCTCAGTGAATCGGAGAGTTTGGAATTTTCACAAACCCAATGATCCAGAGCCAGAGCACCCAATGGGAGATCTTTACAGCCGGTTAAAATCAGCCAGGAGGAAGAGGGAAGCTAGGAAAATGCCCGGGGAACAACATTGCTGTTCAACCGGAAAGGCCTCACAGGCCTCGACAACAAAAGCCTGACTAAAGTGGCTGGAACAATTCCCCGCGAACTGACCTGGGGGTGGGGGGGTGTGGGGGGGGGGGGGGGGGGGGGGGGGGGGGGGGGGGTGGGGGGGGGGGGAGGGGGTGTGGGGAATGGCCTGTCCTGGAATACGATGCCTTGAAAACAATTCCAGTGCAGACCCACCATGCTGAAAAGCCTGTTTCCACATGGGAAAAACCCGGGGGTAAGGCTTTTGGCCCACGTAGGCCGAGGCGGAGGGCAGAGGGCGGAGGGCGGGAGCAGGGAGCAACGAAAACCTGACCACCGCAGCGAGTGACCTTTCACCTCACCCGCCATTTTGTTTTTTTTTTTGGTTTTTTTTTGTAACCAGGGTTCAGTTTTCCCTTTTGAGAACTACGACAGCAGCATGCAGACACCAAAATTGTCAAATGGTTTGAGCCGGCTGAATACCTTTTGTTGAATTGCTCCAACGGTTACCTTCAGAATGGTGAGAAAGGATCAACAGGTTGACGCACGAGGCACCCGCACCCGATCCGAAGACAGTGATTCTCATGGGGTCACCGCCAAAGAAGCCAATGTTTTCACTCAGCCAGCGTAAGGCCTGAATCTGATCGAGTAGGCCATAATTACCCTTCGCAGCCATGTCTCCCGTGCTTAGGAAGCCTGAAAAAGGAAGGAGAGACAGAACGGACCACGTGTTAATGCGACTGAGCATATTTTTTTTATGGGGAGGCGACGGCTTAGTGGTATTAATCCAGAAACTCAGCTCACGTTCCGGGGACCTGGGTTCGAATCCCGCCTACGGCAGATAGTCATCCCTTTACTCTGAGGCTGCGCCCTTGGGTCCAAGTCTCTCCTACTAACGGAAACATCTACTCCACGCCGACACTATAGTTAAGAAAGCCCCACCAACGCCTCTACTTTCTCAGAAGACTAAGGAAATTTGGCATGTCAGCTACGACTCTCACCAACTTTTACAGATGCCCCATAGAAAGCATTCTTTCTGGTTGTATCACAGCTTGGTCTGGGCTCCTGCTCTGCCCAAGACTGCAAGGAACTACAAAAGGTCATGAATGTAGCCCAGTCCCATCACGCAAACCAGCCTCCCATCCATTGACTCTGCCTACACTTCCCCCTGCCTCGGGGAAAAGCAGCCGGCATAATCAAGGACCCCCACGCACCCCGGACATTCTCTCTTCCAGCTTCTTCCGTCGGGAAAAAGATACAAAAGTCTGAGGTCACGTACCAACCGACTCAAGAACAGCTTCTTCCCTGCTGCCGTCAGACTTTTGAATGGACCTACCTCGCATTAAGTTGATCTTTCTCTACACCCTAGCTATGACTGTAACACTACATTCTGCACTCTCTCCTTTCCTTCTCTATGAACGGTATGCTTTGCCTGTACAGCGCGCAAAAAACAATACTTTTCACTGTATCCCAATACATGTGACAATAATAAATCGAATCAAAGGATGTGATGTGAGTACTGATTACAAGATTATGAAGGGTATAGATAGGGTGAACAGTGGGAAGCTTTTTCCCAGGTCGGAGGTGACGATCACGAGGGGCCACGGGCTCAAGGTGAGAGGGGCGAAGTATAACTCAGATATTAGAGGGATGTTTTTTACACAGAGGGTGGTGGGGGCCTGGAATGCGCTGCCAAGTAGGGTGGTGGAGGCAGGCACGCTGACATCGTTTAAGACTTACCTGGATAGTCACATGAGCAGCCTGGGAATGGAGGGATACAAACGATTGGTCTAGTTGGACCAAGGAGCGGCACAGGCTTGGAGGGCCGAAGGGCCTGTTTCCTGTGCTGTACTGTTCTTTGTTCTTTGTTCTTTGATTGGTGGGCAGGGTGGGGGGGGGGGAGTTAATTCCAATTCCACCGCCCCCACCCCCGCATCCCCCAGAAGAAGCCGTCACACATGTTTGAGCTCACACATGACGATTTCGACAATGAAACCCTCAAAGGCATCAGGTTCCTGAGGAATATAAGGAAGCCATTCAGAGACCCCTGCCTATTCCGCCACTCAGTCAGGTCATGAACCATTCTGTACCTTCACTCGGTCAACGCACCTTGGTTCCGTAACCCTTAATCGCCCTAGCCAACTAAAAACTACCGAATTCAGATCTGAAATCCGCAATTCACCCTTCCCAGACGCAAGGGTTGAGTGTTTATCAAGTTGTCACAGTGTCATGGGAAAGTAGTTTGGGGATTGATACAGGGCTATGGGGAGGGAGTGGGGCAGTGGGATTAGTTTGGGATTGATGCAGGGCTATGGGGAGAGAGCGGGGCAGTGGGATTAGTTTGGGGATTGATACAGGGCTATGGGGAGGGAGTGGGGCAGTGGGATTAGTTTGGGGATTGATACAGGGCTATGGGGAGAGAGCGGGGCAGTGGGATTAGTTTGGGGATTGATACAGGGCTATGGGGAGAGAGTGGGGCAGTGGGATTAGTTTGGGGATTGATACAGGGCTATGGGGAGAGAGTGGGGCAGTGGGATGAGTTTGGGGATTGATACAGGGCTATGGGGAGAGAGCGGGGCAGTGGGATTAGTTTGGGGATTGATATAGGGCTATGGGGAGGGAGTGGGGCAGTGGGATTAGTTTGGGATTGATACAGGGCTATGGGGAGAGAGCGGGGCAGTGGCATTAGTTTGGGGATTGATACAGGGCTTTGGGGAGGGAGTGGGGCAGTGGGATTAGTTTGGGGATTGATACAGGGCTATGGGGAGAGAGTGGGACAGTGGGATTAGTTGGGGGATTGATACAGGGCTATGGGGAGAGAGCGGGGCAGTGGGATTAGTTTGTGATTAATACAGGGCTATGGGGAGAGAGTGGGGCAGTGGGATTAGTTGGGGGATTGATAGAGGGCTATGGGGAGAGAGCGGGGCAGTGGGATTAGTTTGGGGATTGATACAGGGCTATGGGGAGGGAGTGGGGCAGTGGGATTAGTTTGGGGATTGATACAGGGCTATGGGGAGAGAGAGCGGGTCAGTGGGATTAGTTTGGGGATTGATACAGGGCTATGGGGAGAGAGAGCGGGGCAGCGGGATTAGTTTGGGGATTGATACAGGGCTATGGGGAGAGAGTGGGACAGTGGGATTAGTTGGGGGATTGATACAGGGCTATGGGGAGAGAGAGCGGGTCAGTGGGATTAGTTTGGGGATTGATACAGGGCTATGGGGAGAGAGAGCAGGGCAGTGGGATTAGTTTGGGGATTGATACAGGGCTATGGGGAGTGAGTGGGGCAGTGGGATTAGTTTGGGGATTGATACAGGGCTATGGGGAGAGAGCGGGGCAGTGGGATTAGTTTGGGGATTGATACAGGGCTATGGGGAGAGAGTGGGGGCAGTGGGATTAGTTTGGGGATTGATACAGGGCTATGGGGAGAGAGCGGGGCAGTGGGATTAGTTTGGGGATTGATACAGGGCTATGGGGAGGGAGTGGGACAGTGGGATTAGTTTGGGGATTGATACAGGGCTGTGGGGAGAGAGCGGGACAGTGGGATTAGTTTGGGGATTGATACAGGGCTATGGGGAGAGAGAACGGGGCAGTGGGATTAGTTTGTGATTGATACAGGGCTATGGGGAGAGAGTGGGGCAGTGGGATTAGTTTGGGGATTGATACAGGGCTATGGGGAGGGAGAGCGGGGCAGTGGGATTAGTTTGTGATTGATACAGGGCTATGGGGAGAGAGCGGGGCAGTGGGATTAGTTTGGGGATTGATACAGGGCTATGGGGAGAGAGCGGGTCAGTGAGATTAGTTTGTGATTAATACAGGGCTATGGGGAGGGAGTGGGGCAGTGGGATTAGTTTGTGATTGATACAGGGCTATGGGGAGAGAGAGGGGCAGTGGGATTAGTTTGGGGATTGATACAGGGCTATGGGGAGGGAGAGCGGGGCAGTGGGATTAGTTTGTGATTGATACAAGGATATGGGGAGAAATGATGTGGAGATGCCGGCGTTGGACTGGGGTAAACACACTAAGAGGTTTAACAACACCAGGTTAAAGTCCAAGAGGTTTATTTGGCAGCAAATGCCATTAGCTTTCGGAGCGCTGCTCCTTCATCAGATGGAGTGGATATCGGTAGATTTCCACTCCATCTGACGAAGGGGCAGCGCTCCGAAAGCTAATGGCATTTGCTGCCAAATAAACCTCTTGGACTTTAACCTGGTGTTGTTAAAACTCTTACTATGGGGAGAAAGCCAGGGGGAGTGGGATTAGTTTGGGATTATCCTGGATAGAATCAACATGAACTCCCTCCTCTGAATGGCCTCTTTTGATGCAGTAAACCATTATCTGCTGTGAGCCTGTGATTCTCAGTGAATGTCTGGAGCTGTGTGGGAATCCTGAAGTCCCCCCTGGCTGCGGATAAAGTAATCTGTGTCTTTTCCAAGGATGTCGGCCTTGGGGAATCGTGAGGGACAATGCAAGCTCTGCCAACACTGGACTCAGCAGTTGGAGATAATTGGAGCAATATTTCCTGCTGAGACCAGGGCTCTGCGTCCGAGAGTCGCTTTGAGTTCAGGTGGGGTCCCTAATGGAGGCTGTGTCCCGGTGACTAGCGCGCCCGCCTCCGGGACAGGAAGACGTGGGTTCGAGTCCCCGTCCAGACACCAGAGCAGGTCACCGAGGGAGTGCTGCTTTGGAGGCTGGATCATTGGATATATTCGACACTGAGATTTCCGATTGCCGAGTTCAGGGTTACGGGGAACGGTTTGGGACGGGGAGATGAGGTCAAGAACCCATCAGCCATGATCAAGAATCATAGAATCCCTACAGAGCAGGAGGAGGCCATTCGGCCCATCAAGTCTGCACTGACCTTAATCCCATCCAGACCCTATCTCCCCGTAAACCCACATATTCACCCCGCTGATCTAGACAGGGTAGATTCAGAAAGAATGTTCCCGATGGTGGGGGGAGTCCAGAACTAGGGGGTCATAGTTTGAGGATAAGGGGGTAAACCTTTTAGAACTGAAGTGAGGAGAAATTTCTTCACCCAGAGGGCGGTGAATGTGTGGAATTCACTCCCACAGAAAGTAGTTGAGGCCAAAACGTTGTGTGATTTCAAGATGAAATTGGATTTCACTCTTGGGGCGAAAGGGATCGAGGGATGTGGGGGGGAAGGAGGGATCAGGATATTGATCCGATGATCAGCCATGATCACAATGAATGGCGGAGCAGGATCGAAGGGCTGAATGGCCTCCTCCTCCTTCCAGTTTCCATGTCTCCATGTTAGTCGACACGGTGGCACAGTAGTTAACACTGCTGCCTCACAGCGTCACACTCCGGCACCTGTTCGGGAAACACAGGGACAGTTTAGCATGGCCAATCCACCTAACCTGCACATCTTTGGACACTAAGGGGCAATTTAGCATGGCCAATCCACCTAACCTGCACATCTTTGGACACTAAGGGGCAATTTAGCATGGCCAATCCACCTAACCTGCACATCTTTGGACACTAAGGGACAATTTAGCATGGCCAATCCACCTAACCTGATAATCTTTGGACACTAAGGGACAATTTAGCACGGCCAATCCACCTAACCTGCACATCTTTGGACACTAAGGGACAATTTAGCACGGCCAATTCACCTAACCTGCACATCTTTGGACACTCAGGGGCAATTTAGCATGGCCAATTCACCTAACCTGCACATCTTTGGACACTCAGGGGCAATTTAGCATGGCCAATCCACCCAACCTGCACATCTTTGGACACTAAGGGGCAATTTAGCGTGGCCAATCCACCTAACCCGCACATCTTTGGACACTAAGGGGCAATTTAACATGGCCAATCCACCTAACCTGCACATCTTTGGACACTAAGGGGCAATTTAGCATGGCCAATCCACCTAACCTGCACATCTTTGGACACTAAGGGGCAATTTAGCACGGCCAATCCACCTAACCCGCACATCTTTGGACACTGAGGGGCAATTTAGCACGGCCAATCCACCTAACCTGCACATCTTTGGGCACTGAGGGCAATTTAGCATGGCCAATCCACCTAACCTACACATCTTTGGACACTAAGGGGCAATTTAGCACGGCCAATCCCCCTAACCAATACATCTTTGGACACTAAGGGCAATTTAGCATGGACAATCCACCTAACCCGCACATCTTTGGACTGTGGGAGGAAACCGGAGCACCCGGAGGAAACCCACGCAGACACGGGGAGAACGTGCAGATTCCACACAGACAGTGACCCGAGGCCGCAATTGAACGGGGGTCCCTGGCGCTGTGAGGCACATTCGGGATGGGGTGTAGCGTGCGGAAGTCGGGACTGTACGATACCTCCAGAGTTCTGATTGGAGGGCATCAGCGAGACTGAGATCCTTCAATGCCACAGCAGAGGACAGGAAGGTCATCTATAGACGGATCTTGCTGATTTGAGTGGGTGTCAGGGGTGCCTGAAGGTCCATCCTCCAGCCTCTGTGTGTTTGTTGGAGTTCAGGCCTCGTTCGCAAGAGGTCCACCCTCTCCCCTCAACAGTGACATTGGGCACCTGTTCAACACGGTGGCCAAAAGCGATGGTGGGACGCGGGCGCGATCGAGCCCGCCCTGTCATGGAGGACAGCGCCAAAGTCCCCGGGTGCAGAATTAATGAGGTCGGGATCTGGAGATGAGGCTTGGATTCCAATCAGGCACTGCAGTGGACAGCACACCCCCACCCACCTCGCTGCCACAGGACCCAGATCATCTGCTTTTCCTGGTGGCATTGCTGGAGGGGTAAATATTGGCCCCCTGAAAGCAGGGTGAATTATCCAGCCCCACTCCCCCTACCCCGTGTCCTGCTTCCAATTAAGACCGTGAGGCCTCTTCAGACATTAGGGGGGCAGCACGGTGGCACAGTGGTTAGCACTGCTGCCTCACAGCGCCAGGGACCCGGGTTCGATTCCCGGCTTGGGTCACTGTCTGTGCGGAGTCTGCACATTCTCCCCGTATCTGCGTGGGTTTCCTCCGGGTGCTCCGGTTTCCTCCCACAGTCGGAAAGACTGGGGTTAGGGGTGCATTGGCCACGCTAACTTCTCCCTCAGTGTTACTCGAACAGGCGCCGGAGTGTGGCCACTGGGGGATTTTCACAGTAACTTCATTGCAGTGTTAATGTAAGCCGACTTGTGACACTAATAAATAAACTTAAATAAATTTGATTTGATTTATTATTGTCACATGTATTGGGATACAGTGAAAAGTATTGTTTCTTGCGCGCTATACAGACAGAGCATGCCGTTCATAGAGTACATAGGGGAGAACATAGAACATAGAACAGTACAGCACAGAACAGGCCCTTCGGCCCACGATGTTGTGCTGAGCTTTATCTGAAACCAAGATCAAGCTATCCCACTCCCTATCATCCTGGTGTGCTCCATGTGCCTATCCAATAACCGCTTAAATGTTCCTAAAGTGTCTGACTCCACTATCACTGCAGGCAGTCCATTCCACACCCCAACCACTCTGTGTAAAGAACCTACCTCTGATATCCTTCCTGTATCTCCCACCACGAACCCTATAGTTATGCCCCCTTGTAATAGCTCCATCCACCCGAGGAAATAGTCTTTGAACGTTCACTCTATCTATCCCCTTCATCATTTTATAAACCTCTATTAAGTCTCCTCTCAGTCTCCTCCGCTCCAGAGAGAACAGCCCTAGCTCCCTCAACCTTTCCTCATAAGACCTACCCTCCAAACCAGGCAGCATCCTGGTAAATCTCCTCTGCACTCTTTCCAGCGCTTCCACATCCTTCTTATAGTGAGGTGACCAGAACTGCACACAATATTCCAAATGTGGTCTCACCAAGGTCCTGTACAGTTGCAGCATAACCCCACGGCTCTTAAACTCCAACCCCCTGTTAATAAAAGCTAACACACTATAGGCCTTCTTCACAGCTCTATCCACTTGAGTGGCAACCTTTAGAGATCTGTGGATATGGACCCCAAGATCTCTCTGTTCCTCCACAGTCTTCAGAACCCTACCTTTGACCCTGTAATCCACATTTAAATTTGTCCTACCAAAATGAATCACCTCACATTTATCAGGGTTAAACTCCATTTGCCATTTTTCAGCCCAGCTTTGCATCCTATCTATGTCTCTTTGCAGCCTACAACAGCCCTCCACCTCATCCACTACTCCACCAATCTTGGTGTCATCAGCAAATTTACTGATCCACCCTTCAGCCCCCTCCTCTAAGTCATTAATAAAAATCACAAAGAGCAGAGGACCAAGCACCGATCCCTGCCGCACTCCGCTAGCAATCTGCCTCCAGTCCGAAAATTTTCCATCCACCACCACCCTCTGTCTTCGATCAGACAGCCAGTTACATATCCAATCGGCCAACTTTCCCTCTATCCCACACCTCCTCACTTTCATCATAAGCCGACCATGGGGGGCCTTATCAAACGCCTTACTAAAATCCATGTATATGACATCAACTGCCCGACCTTCATCAACACACTTAGTTACCTCCTCAAAAAATTCAATCAAATTTGTGAGGCACGACTTGCCCTTCATGAATCCGTGCTGACTATCCCGGATTAATCCGCATCTTTCTAAATGGTCGTAAATCCCATCCCTAAGGACCTTTTCCATCAATTTACCAACCACCGAAGTAAGACTAACCGGTCTATAATTACCAGGGTCATTTCTATTCCCTTTCTTAAACAGAGAAACAACATTCGCCACTCTCCAGTCCTCTGGCACCATCCCCGTGGACAGCGAGGACCCAAAGATCAAAGCCAAAGGCTCTGCAATCTCATCCCTTGCCTCCCACAGAATCCTAGGATACATTTCATCAGGCCCAGGGGACTTATCGACCTTCAGTTTATTCAAAACTGCCAGGACATCCTCCCTCCGAACATCTATTTCCTCCAGCCTATTAGCCGGTAACACCTACTCTTCTTCAAAAACATGGCCCCTCTCCTTGGTGAACACTGAAGAAAAGTATTCATTCATCGCCTCGCCTATCTCTACTGACTCCATACACAAGTTCCCACTACTGTCCTTGACCGGCCCTAACCTCACCCTGGTCATTCTTTTATTCCTCACATAAGAGTAAAAAGCCTTGGGGTTTTCCTTGATCCGACCCGCCAAGGACTTCTCATGTCCCCTCCTAGCTCTCCTTTGATTTATTGTTGTCACATGTATTGGGATACAGTGAAAAGTATTGTTTCTTGCGCGCTATACAGACAAAGCATACTGTTCATAGAGAAGGAAAGGAGAGAGTGCAGAATGTGGTGTTACAGTCATAGCTAGGGTGTAGAGAAAGAGCAACTTAATGCGAGGTAGGTCCATTCAAAAGTCCGACAGCAGCAGGGAAGAAGCTGTTCTTGAGTCGGTTGGTACGTGACCTCAGACTTTTATATATTTTTCCCAAAGGAAGAAGGTGGAAGAGAGAATGTCCGGGGTGCGTGGGGGTCCTTGATTATGTTGGCTGCTTTTCCCCGAGGCAGCGGGAAGTGTAGACAGAGTCAATGGATGGGAGGCTGGTTTGCGTGATGGATTGGGCTACATTCACAACCCTTTGTAGTTCCTTGCGGTGTTGATGGGGACTGGTGTGGGGTTCCCCTGGAGATTCGGGCGCGTGAGGGAAGGGGGGGAGGCAGGGGAAGATCCCCAGTCGGAGTTTTGCCTGCACTCCGTTAACGGGGTTTCCTGATCCCTCCCGGGGGGAAGGAACCCAGGGAAAATCCCACGGGAAACTGATGTCGGTGTGAAGCTGCTGTCAGGCCGATGTCCCGACCGTGTTTGAACCTTGTGCGAGGGGTCGGGTGGAGGGGGGGGTGGAGGGGGGATTCTGCCCGCGGGAGACTTGGCCCAGTTGGTACCTTGGCAAACAGCAGCGGGCAAGCATTCCAATTTGAGGGTCGGCGCCGACCTTAACTCAAGGCGAGGTGATTGAAGGAATGGGGACGTGTTATCTCTCCCTTTGTGAGAGCAATTCTCTTCCTCTGGACATAACCCCAGTGAGGAGGCAACCCGACCCGGATCGTCAACTCCCTTTCTCGCTCTCCACAGGCCTTGCCTGACTTTGCCCTCAGAAACAGGGAGAGGCCATTCAGCCCATCCTTGCTGCACGCTCCCTCCCCCCCCCCCCCCCACCTTCAGTCCAATCAGGGTTCAGCTTCTACCTCAGCTCCTTCTTCACATGTTCCATCTCGAGTTGAACGATTTTGTCACCTGTGTTTTGAATAAAGCCCTAATTTGAGCCCACACGGCAGAGCCGTCGACACCTTTCACTGTCAGTGTGGCGCTGTGACATATCCTGGGACAGCAAAAGGCTTTAAATCAAATGCAAGCTCCTTCTTTCTTTCCCGGACCCTCGAGAAAAGTCCAGCTTGGACGCCCCAAGGATCCAAAGCCGGGTCAGGAGAAAGCTCTGGACAAAGTTCCACATGAAAGACTTCCAGCTGGAACTGAAAGGCATGGAATGTATTTATTGAAGAGTATCGTCAGACAGACAGACACACGCATGCATGTGTACACGCTTACACATGAATGCACACATGCATACACACACGCATGCACACACATGCAACATGCACACACACGTATACATGCATGCACACACACATGCATGAGCACTTGCACATAGAAATATGCACACACGCACCACACACATGTACTCTTGCACACAGACATATGCACACACACACACACATATGTATGCAGATACACATGTTTGCATGTACATACACGGACACACAACACACATGCACACACACACACACACTCACACACACACACACACTCACACACACACACACACACACACACACTCACACACACTCACTCACACACACACTCACACACACTCACACACACACTCACACACACTCACACATACATACACTCACACACTCTCACACACACACACACACACTCTCACACACACACACACACTCACACACACACACACACTCACACACACTCACACACACACTCACACACACACTCACACACACTCTCACACACACTCTCACACACACACACTCACACACACACACACACACACACACACACACACACTCACACACACACTCACGCATGTACATAGTGGGGTAAGGAATTCCGAGCTGATTATCAGTCGGTTGAAGCACGCTATGTTGCCAACAAGTCCAGGCGTTGGAGGTGAACCCGGAGATTCTGGTAGAGACGCTATCCACTCTGCCTCCTGGTGTGGGAATTGTGAGCCAGATATAGAAGTGGACATGAAGCGAGCCAGTGGACAGGACACAGACATGTGTTTGATTTAGTTTATAGGTGTGCCCAAAGATGTGCGGGTTAGGTGGATTGGCCATGCTAAATGTGCGGGTTTACGGGGATAGGGGACCTGGGCAAGATGCTCTTTCAATGGGCCGAATGATCTCCTTCTGCACTGTCGGGATTCCATGGATTTTCTGTTGAGGCCAGTACAGCACAAGTCTGCATACACCAATTTTCCCATTGGGGAGGTGATGGCCTAGTGGTATTATCACTCGACTATTAATCCAGAAACTCAGCCAATGTTCTGGGGGACCGGGGTTCGAATCCCCGCCACGGCAGATGGTGGAACTTGATTTCAGTAAAAAATATTTGGAATTAAGAATCTACTGATGACCCATTGTCGGAAAAACCCATCTGGTTCCTTTAGGGAAGGAAATCTGCTGTCCTTACCCCGGTCGGGCCTACATGTGACTCCAGAGCCACAGCCAATGTGGTTGACTCTCAACTGCCCTCCAAGGGGCAACTAGGGGTGGGCAATAAATGCTGACCTGGCCAGCGACGCCCACATTCCCTTGAAGCGATAAAAATAAAGGCCAGGATTTTCCAGGTCCAGTACGCCACGCCAATGCTGCTAGCAGCTGGACTGGAGAATCCCAGCCCCAGGCGAGACTGGAGAATCCCAGCCCCGGGCGAGACTGGAGAATCACAGCCTCAGGTGGGACTGGAAAATCCCAGCCCTGGGCGAGACTGGAGAATCACAGCCCCAGGTGAGACTGGAGAATCACAGCCTCAGGCGGGACTGGAAAATCTCAGCCCTGGGCGAGACTGGAGAATCACAGCCCCGGGTGAGACTGGAGAAGCCTAGCCCCAGGCAAGGTGGGAGAATCCAGACCCCTGGCAAAACTGGAGAATCCCAACCCCAGGCAAGACGAGAGAGTCCCAGCCCCGGGCGTGTTCGGAGAATCCCAGCCCCGGGTGAGGCTGGAGAATCCCGGCCCCGGGTGAGGCTGGAGAATCCCGGCCCCAGGCAAGACTGGAGAATCCAGCCCCGGGCGAGGTGAGAGAATCCAGACCCCGGGCGAAACTGGAGAATCCCAGCCTCGGGCGGGACTGGTGAATCCCAGTCCAGGGCAAGACGGCATGGTAGCACAGTGGTTAGCGCTGCTGCTTCACAGCTCCAGGGACCTGGGTTCGATTCCCGGCTTGGGTCACTGTCTGTGTGGAGTTTACACATTCTCCTCGTGTCTGCGTGGGTTTCCTCCGGGTGCTCCGGTTTCCTCCCACAGTCCAAAGATGTGCGGGTTAGGTTGATTGGCCGTGCTAAAATTGTCCCTTAGTGTCCTGGGATGCGTAGGTTAGAGGGATTAGTGGTTAAATATGTAGGGATATGGGGGTAGGGCCTGGGTGGGATTGTGGTCTGTGCAGACTCGATGGGCGAGATAGGCTCTTTCTGTACTGAAGGGTTTCTATGATTTCTATGATTTCTATGAGACTGGAGAATCCCAGTCCAGGGCGAGACTGGAGAATCCCAGCCCTGGGCAGGACTGGTGAATCCCAGCCCCGGGCGAGACTGGAGAATCCCAGTCCAGGGCGACACTGGAGAATCCCAGCCCCGGGCGAGACTGGAGATTCCCAGCCCAGGCAGGGCGGGAGAGTCCCAGGTTAAAGATTCTCCGGATTTCCCTGCCGGATTTGGGAGTGCGGCCCACTCTGCTGTAAGTGGAGATGTCTGGGAGACTCCTGTCAGCAGCCAGCCTGATCCCGCAGGAAGAGTGAATTTGCGGGAGGATTGGAGAGAAAGGATAAAAACCAATCCAGAATAAAATTCCAAACTTAAAAATTCCACTGGGGAAAATTCCAGCTTCAGCTGGCGGAGAATAGATCCAGGCTGAATGAATTGGCAGACAAATCAGCAACTGATTAAAGAGCTCTCTACAAAGAATCAATCTCTCTCTCTCTCTCTCTTTCCCTGTCTCTCACTATCTCTCTCACTCGCTGTCTCTCTCTCTCTCACTCTGTCTCTCTGCCTCTCTCTCTCACTATCTCTCTCACTCGCTGTCTCTCTCTCTCTCTTGTTGTCTCTCTCTCTCTGTCCCTCTATCTGTCTCTCTCTCTCTGTCTCTCACTGCTTTTCTCTCACTTTCTCTCTTTCTGTCTCTCGCTGTCTCTCTCTCTCTCATTTTCTCTCTGTCTCTCTCTTTCTCTCTCACTGTCTCTCTCTCTCTCCCTCTATCCCTCTCTCTCTGTCTCTCTCTGTCTCTCTCTCTCACTTTCTCTCTGTCTCTCTCTCTCTCTCTGTCTCTCTCTCTCTGTCTCGAGGGGTCACGGGCTCAAGCTGAGAGGGGTGAAGTATAACTCAGACATCAGAGGGATGTTTTTTACACAGAGGGTGGTGGGGGCCTGGAATGCGCTGCCAAGTAGGGTGGTGGAGGCAGGCACGCTGACATCGTTTAAGACTTACCTGGATAGTCACATGAGCAGCCTGGGAATGGAGGGATACAAACGATTGGTCGAGTTGGACCAAGGAGCGGCACAGGCTTGGAGGGCCGAAGGGCCTGTTTCCTGTGCTGTACTGTTCTTTGTTCTTTGTCTCTTTCTCTCTCTCTCTTTCTCTCTCTCTCTCTCTCTGTCTCTTTCTGCCTCTCTCTCTCTCTCTGTCTCTCTATCTCTCTCTCTCTGTCTCTCTATCTCTCTCTCTCTGTCTCTCTATCTCTCTCTCTGTGCCTCTCACTGTCTCTTTCTCTCTCTGTCTCTTTCTCTCTCTCTCTCTCTGTCTCTCTCTGCCTCTCTCTCTCTCTATGCCTCTCTCTCTCTCTGCCCCTCTCTCTCTCTGTCTCTCTCTCTGTCTCTCTCCCTCTCTGCCTCTCTCTCTCACACTGCCATGTAGACGGGGGCTGAGGAAGTGGGAGAGAGATGGGAAGTAGGAGGGTGTTAGAATCAAATAAGTTCTCAGTGATTCTCTCTGTCGCTCTGGGTGAATTACTGTGTCTTGTCACCTGATGCTGAAGGAACACTCACTGAACAGGGAGCTCCTAACTTGAAAATATACATCAGCGGACAACCTTTTCCCCAAAGGTACACAGCTGATTCCTCTGACACGCCCGCTGTCTCAGACCACCGGCAAGCACAAGGCCAGAATAAATCACCCTTCAAGCATTCCCCTCCAAATCCACTTCATCACACACTGAGGAACCACATCCACTCAGGCCATCACACACCCCAAACAGATAAACACACACAGGGACGTTCCACTTCCACAGAACGTCTGAGTCGACTGGGCGGCACGGTGGTTGGCGCTGCTGCCTCACAGCGCCAGGGAGCCGGGTTCGATTCCCGGCTCCAGTCACTGCCTGTGCGGAGTCTGCACGTTCTCCCCGTGTCTGCGTGGGTTTCCTCCGGGTGCTCCGGTTTCCTCCCACACTACAAAACTATGTGGATTAGGTGAATTGGCCATGCTAAATTGTCCCTTAGTGTCAGGGGGATTAGCTAGATAAATGCATGGGGTTATGGGGATGGGGCCTGGGTAGTTTTGTGGTCGGTGCAGACTCGATGGGCTGAATGGCCTACTCCAATATAAAAGAGTGGCGCTCCCTCAGAACTAACCCCGTAACAGTGCGGCACTCCCTCTGTTCTGACCCTCTGACAGTGCGGCACTCCCTCTGTTCTGACCCTCTGACAGTGCGGCACTCCCTCTGTTCTGACTCTCTGACAGTGCGGCACTCCCTCAGCACTGACCCTCTGACAGTGCGGCACTCCCTCAGCACTGACCCTCTGACAGTGCGGCACTCCCTCAGCACTGACCCTCTGACAGTGCGGCACTCCCTCAGCACTGACCCTCTGACAGTGCGGCACTCCCTCAGCCTTGACCCTCTGACAGTGCGGCACTCCCTCAGCACTGACCCTCTGACAGTGCGGCACTCCCTCAGTACTGACCCTCTGACAGTGCGGCACTCCCTCAGTACTGACCCTCTGACAGTGCGGCACTCCCTCAGCACTGACCCTCTGACAGTGCAGCACTCCCTCAGTACTGACCCTCTGACGGTGCGGCACTCCCTCAGGACTGACCATCTGACAGTGCGGCACTCCCTCAGCACTGACCCTCTGACAGTGCGGCACTCCCTCAGCCTTGACCCTCTGACAGTGCGGCACTCCCTCAGCACTGACCCTCTGACAGTGCGGCACTCCCTCAGCCTTGACCCTCTGACAGTGCGGCACTCCCTCAGCACTGACCCTCTGACAGTGCGGCACTCCCTCAGCCTTGACCCTCTGACAGTGCGGCACTCCCTCAGCACTGACCCTCTGACAGTGCGGCACTCCCTCAGTACTGAACCTCTGACAGTGCGGCACTCCCTCAGTACTGACCCTCTGACAGTGCGGCACTCCCTCAGCACTGACCCTCTGACAGTGCGGCACTCCCTCAGCACTGACCCTCTGACAGTGCGGCACTCCCTCAGCCTTGACCCTCTGACAGTGCGGCACTCCCTCAGCACTGACCCTCTGACAGTGCGGCACTCCCTCAGTACTGACCCTCTGACAGTGCGGCACTCCCTCAGCACTGACCCTCTGACAGTGCGGCACTCCCTCAATGCTGACCCTCTGACAGTGCGGCACTCCCTCAGCACTGACCCTCTGACAGTGCCACACTGCCTCAGCACTGACCCTCCGACAGTGCGGCACTCCCTCAGTACTGACCATCTGACAGTGCGGCACTCCCTCAGTACTGACCCTCTGACAGTGCGGCACTCCCTCAGCACTGACCCTCTGACAGTGCGGCACTCCCTCAGCACTGACCCTCTGACAGTGCGGCACTCCCACAGCACTGACCCTCTGACAGTGCGGCACTCCCTCAGCACTGACCCTCTGACAGTGCGGCACTCCCTCAGTACTGACCCTCTGACAGTGCGGCACTCCCTCAGCACTGACCCACTGACAGTGCGGCACTCCCTCAGCCTTGACCCTCTGACAGTGCGGCACTCCCTCAGTACTGACCCTCTGACAGTGCGGCACTCCCTCAGTACTGACCCTCTGACAGTGCGGCACTCCCTCAGTGCTGACCCTCTGACAGTGCGGCACTCTCTCAGCACTGACCCTCTGACAGTGCGGCACTCCATCAGTACTGACCCTCTGACAGTGCGGCACTCCCTCAGTACTGACCCTCTGACAGTGCGGCACTCCCTCAGCACTGACACTCTGACAGTGCGGCACTCCCTCAGCACTGACCCTCTGACAGTGCGGCACTCCCCACAGCACTGACCCTCTGACAGTGCGGCACTCCCTCAGCACTGACCCTCTGACAGTGCGGCACTCCCTCAGCGCTGACCCTCTGACAGTGCAGCACTCCCTCAGCACTGACCCTCTGACAGTGCAGCACTCCCTCAGCACTGACCCTCTGACAGTGCGGCACTCATTCAGTACTGACCCTCTGACAGTGCGGCACTCCCTCCGCACTGACCCTCTGACAGTGCGGCACTCCCTCAGCACTGACCCTCTGACAGTGCGGCACTCCCTCAGCACTGACCCTCTGACAGTGCAGCACTCCCTCAGTACTGACCATCTGACGGTGGGGCACTCCCTCAGTACTGACCATCTGACAGTGCGGCACTCCCTCAGTACTGACCCTCTGACAGTGCGGCACTCCCTCAGCCTTGACCCTGTGACAGTGCGGCACTCCCTCAGCACTGACCCTCTGACAGTGCGGCACTCCCTCAGTACTGACCATCTGACAGTGCGGCACTCCCTCAGCACTGACCCTCTGACAGTGCGGCACTCCCTCAGCCTTGACCCTGTGACAGTGCGGCACTCCCTCAGCACTGACCCTCTGACAGTGCGGCACTCCCTCAGTACTGACCCTCTGACAGTGCGGCACTCCCTCAGTACTGACCCTCTGACGGTGCGGCACTCCCTCAGCACTGACCCTCTGACAGTGCGGCACTCCCTCAGCCTTGACCCTGTGACAGTGCGGCACTCCCTCAGCCTTGACCCTGTGACAGTGCGGCACTCCCTCAGCACTGACCCTCTGACAGTGCGGCACTCCCTCAGCACTGACCCTCTGACAGTGCGGCACTCCCTCAGTACTGACCCGCTGACAGTGCGGCACTCCCTCAGTACTGACCCTCTGACGGTGCGGCACTCCCTCAGTACTGACCCTCTGACGGTGCGGCACTCCCTCACCACTGACCCTCTGACAGTGCGGCACTGCCTCAGCACTGACCCTCTGACAGTGCGGCACTCCCTCAGTACTGACCCTCTGACGGTGCGGCACTCCCTCAGTACTGACCATCTGACAGTGCGGCACTCCCTCAGCACTGACCCTCTGACAGTGCGGCACTCCCTCAGCCTTGACCCTCTGACAGTCCGGCACTCCATCAGCACTGACCCTCTGACAGTGAGGCACTCCCTCAGCACTGACCCTCTGACAGTGCAGCACTCCCTCAGCACTGACCCTCTGACAGTGCGGCACTCCCTCAGCACTGACCCTCTGACAGTGCAGCACTCCCTCAGTACTGACCATCTGACAGTGCGGCACTCCCTCAGCACTGACCCTCTGACAGTGCGGCACTCCCTCAGCACTGACCCTCAGACAGTGCAGCACTCCCTCAGGACTGGCCCTCCCACAGTGCGGCACTCATTCAGTACTGAACCTCTGACAGTGCGGCACTCCCTCCGCACTGACCCTCTGACAGTGCGGCACTCCCTCAGCACTGACCCTCTGACAGTGCGGCAGTCCCTCAGCACTGACCCTCTAACAGTGCGGCACTCCCTCAGTACTGACCCTCTGACAGTGCAGCACTCCCCCAGTACTGACCCTCTGACAGTGCGGCACTCCCTCAGCACTGACCCTCTGACAGTGCGGCACTCCCTCAGCACTGACCCTCTGACAGTGCGGCACTCATTCAGTACTGAACCTCTGACAGTGCGGCACTCCCTCCGCACTGACCCTCTGACAGTGCGGCACTCCCTCAGCACTGACCCTCTGACAGTGCGGCAGTCCCTCAGCACTGACCCTCTAACAGTGCGGCACTCCCTCAGTACTGACCCTCTGACAGTGCAGCACTCCCCCAGTACTGACCCTCTGACAGTGCGGCACTCCCTCAGCACTGACCCTCTGACAGTGCGGCACTCCCTCAGTACTGACCCTCTGACAGTGCGGCACTCCCTCAGCCTTGACCCTCTGACAGTGCGGCACTCCCTCAGTACTGACCCTCTGACGGTGCGGCACTCCCTCAGCACTGACCCTCTGACAGTGCGGCACTCCCTCAGCACTGACCCTCTGACAGTGCGGCACTCCCTCAGCACTGACCCTCTGACAGTGCGGCACTCCCTCAGCACTGACCCTCTGACAGTGCGGCACTCCCTCAGCACTGACCCTCTGACAGTGCAGCACTCCCTCAGGACTGGCCCTCCCACAGTGCGGCACTCCCTCAGCACTGACCCTCTGACAGTGCGGCACTCCCTCAGCACTGACCCTCTGACAGTGCGGCACTCCCTCAGCACTGACCCTCTGACAGTGCGGCACTCCCTCAGCACTGACCCTCTGACAGTGCGGCACTCATTCAGTACTGACCCTCTGACAGTGCGGCACTCCCTCCGCACTGACCCTCTGACAGTGCGGCACTCCCTCAGCCTTGACCCTCTGACAGTGCGGCAGTCCCTCAGCACTCACCCTCTAACAGTGCGGCACTCCCTCAGTACTGACCCTCTGACAGTGCGGCACTCCCTCAGCGCTGACCCTCTGACAGTGCGGCACTCCCTCAGCACTGACCCTCTGACAGTGCGGCACTCCCTCAGCACTGACCCTCTGACAGTGCAGCACTCCCTCAGCACTGACCCTCTGACAGTGCGGCAGTCCCTCAGCACTGACCCTCTAACAGTGCGGCACTCCCTCATTACTGACCCTCTGACAGTGCGGCACTCCCTCAGCACTGACCCTCTGACAGTGCAGCACTCCCTCAGCACTGACCCTCTGACAGTGCGGCAGTCCCTCAGCACTGACCCTCTAACAGTGCGGCACTCCCTCATTACTGACCCTCTGACAGTGCGGCACTCCCTCAGCGCTGACCCTCTGACAGTGCGGCACTCCCTCAGCACTGACCCTCTGACAGTGCGGCACTCCCTCAGCACTGACCCTCTGACAGTGCAGCACTCCCTCAATGCTGACCCTCTGACAGTGCGGCACTCCCTCAGCACTGACCCTCTGACACTGCCACACGGCCTCAGCACTGACCCTCCGACAGTGCGGCACTCCCTCAGTACTGACCATCTGACAGTGCGGCACTCCCTCAGCACTGACCCTCTGACAGTGCGGCACTCCCTCAGTACTGACCCTCTGACAGTGCGGCACTCCCTCAGCCTTGACCCTCTGACAGTGCGGCACTCCCTCAGTCCTGACCCTCTGACGGTGCGGCACTCACTCAGCACTGACCCTCTGACAGTGCGGCACTCCCTCAGCACTGACCCTCTGACAGTGCGGCACTCCCTCAGCGCTGACCCTCTGACAGTGCAGCACTCCCTCAGCACTGACCCTCAGACAGTGCAGCACTCCCTCAGGTCTGGCCCTCCCACAGTGCGGCACTCCCTCAGCACTGACCCTCTGACAGTGCGGCACTCCCTCAGCACTGTCCCTCTGACAGTGCGGCACTCCCTCAGCACTGACCCTCTGACAGTGCGGCACTCATTCAGTACTGACCCTCTGACAGTGCGGCACTCCCTCAGCACTGACCCTCTGACAGTGCGGCACTCCCTCAGCACTGACCCTCTGACAGTGCGGCAGTCCCTCAGCACTGACCCTCTGACAGTGCGGCACTCATTCAGTACTGACCCTCTGACAGTACGGCACTCCCTCCGCACTGACCCTCTGACAGTGCGGCACTCCCTCAGCACTGACCCTCTGACAGTGCGGCACTCCCTCAGCACTGACCCTCTGACAGTGCGGCAATCCCTCAGCGCTGACCCTCTGACAGTGCGGCACTCCCTCAGCACTGACCCTCTGACAGTGCGGCACTCCCTCAGCACTGACCCTCTGACAGTGCGGCACTCCCTCAGCACTGACCCTCTGACAGTGCGGCACTCCCTCAGAACTGACCCTCTGACAGTGCGGCAATCCCTCAGCGCTGACCCTCTGACAGTGCGGCACTCCCTCAGCACTGACCCTCTGACAGTGCGGCACTCCCTCAATGCTGACCCTCTGACAGTGCGGCACTCCCTCAGCACTGACCCTCTGACAGTGCGGCACTCCCTCAGCACTGACCCTCTGACAGTGCGGCACTCCCTCGGTACTGACCCTCTGACAGTGCGGCACTCCCTCAGCACTGACCCTCTGACAGTGCGGCACTCCCTCAGCACTGACCCTCTGACAGTGCGGCACTCCCTCAGCACTGACCCTCTGACAGTGCGGCACTCCCTCAGCACTGACCCTCTGACAGTGCGGCACTCCCTCAATGCTGACCCTCTGACAGTGCGGCACTCCCTCAGCACTGACCCTCTGACAGTGCCACACTGCCTCAGCACTGACCCTCCGACAGTGCGGCACTCCCTCAGTACTGACCATCTGACAGTGCGGCACTCCCTCAGTACTGACCCTCTGACAGTGCGGCACTCCCTCAGCACTGACCCTCTGACAGTGCGGCACTCCCTCAGCACTGACCCTCTGACAGTGCGGCACTCCCACAGCACTGACCCTCTGACAGTGCGGCACTCCCTCAGCACTGACCCTCTGACAGTGCGGCACTCCCTCAGTACTGACCCTCTGACAGTGCGGCACTCCCTCAGCACTGACCCACTGACAGTGCGGCACTCCCTCAGCCTTGACCCTCTGACAGTGCGGCACTCCCTCAGTACTGACCCTCTGACAGGGCGGCACTCCCTCAGTACTGACCCTCTGACAGTGCGGCACTCCCTCAGTGCTGACCCTCTGACAGTGCGGCACTCTCTCAGCACTGACCCTCTGACAGTGCGGCACTCCATCAGTACTGACCCTCTGACAGTGCGGCACTCCCTCAGTACTGACCCTCTGACAGTGCGGCACTCCCTCAGCACTGACACTCTGACAGTGCGGCACTCCCTCAGCACTGACCCTCTGACAGTGCGGCACTCCCACAGCACTGACCCTCTGACAGTGCGGCACTCCCTCAGCACTGACCCTCTGACAGTGCGGCACTCCCTCAGCGCTGACCCTCTGACAGTGCAGCACTCCCTCAGCACTGACCCTCTGACAGTGCAGCACTCCCTCAGCACTGACCCTCTGACAGTGCGGCACTCATTCAGTACTGACCCTCTGACAGTGCGGCACTCCCTCCGCACTGACCCTCTGACAGTGCGGCACTCCCTCAGCACTGACCCTCTGACAGTGCAGCACTCCCTCAGCACTGACCCTCTGACAGTGCGGCAGTCCCTCAGCACTGACCCTCTAACAGTGCGGCACTCCCTCATTACTGACCCTCTGACAGTGCGGCACTCCCTCAGCGCTGACCCTCTGACAGTGCGGCACTCCCTCAGCACTGACCCTCTGACAGTGCGGCACTCCCTCAGCACTGACCCTCTGACAGTGCAGCACTCCCTCAATGCTGACCCTCTGACAGTGCGGCACTCCCTCAGCACTGACCCTCTGACACTGCCACACGACCTCAGCACTGACCCTCCGACAGTGCGGCACTCCCTCAGTACTGACCATCTGACAGTGCGGCACTCCCTCAGCACTGACCCTCTGACAGTGCGGCACTCCCTCAGTACTGACCCTCTGACAGTGCGGCACTCCCTCAGCCTTGACCCTCTGACAGTGCGGCACTCCCTCAGTCCTGACCCTCTGACGGTGCGGCACTCACTCAGCACTGACCCTCTGACAGTGCGGCACTCCCTCAGCACTGACCCTCTGACAGTGCGGCACTCCCTCAGCGCTGACCCTCTGACAGTGCAGCACTCCCTCAGCACTGACCCTCAGACAGTGCAGCACTCCCTCAGGTCTGGCCCTCCCACAGTGCGGCACTCCCTCAGCACTGACCCTCTGACAGTGCGGCACTCCCTCAGCACTGTCCCTCTGACAGTGCGGCACTCCCTCAGCACTGACCCTCTGACAGTGCGGCACTCATTCAGTACTGACCCTCTGACAGTGCGGCACTCCCTCAGCACTGACCCTCTGACAGTGCGGCACTCCCTCAGCACTGACCCTCTGACAGTGCGGCAGTCCCTCAGCACTGACCCTCTGACAGTGCAGCACTCATTCAGTACTGACCCTCTGACAGTACGGCACTCCCTCCGCACTGACCCTCTGACAGTGCGGCACTCCCTCAGCACTGACCCTCTGACAGTGCGGCACTCCCTCAGCACTGACCCTCTGACAGTGCGGCAATCCCTCAGCGCTGACCCTCTGACAGTGCGGCACTCCCTCAGCACTGACCCTCTGACAGTGCGGCACTCCCTCAGCACTGACCCTCTGACAGTGCGGCACTCCCTCAGCACTGACCCTCTGACAGTGCGGCACTCCCTCAGAACTGACCCTCTGACAGTGCGGCAATCCCTCAGCGCTGACCCTCTGACAGTGCGGCACTCCCTCAGCACTGACCCTCTGACAGTGCGGCACTCCCTCAATGCTGACCCTCTGACAGTGCGGCACTCCCTCAGCACTGACCCTCTGACAGTGCGGCACTCCCTCAGCACTGACCCTCTGACAGTGCGGCACTCCCTCGGTACTGACCCTCTGACAGTGCGGCACTCCCTCAGCACTGACCCTCTGACAGTGCGGCACTCCCTCAGCACTGACCCTCTGACAGTGCGGCACTCCCTCAGCACTGACCCTCTGACAGTGCGGCACTCCCTCAGCACTGACCCTCTGACAGTGCGGCACTCCCTCAATGCTGACCCTCTGACAGTGCGGCACTCCCTCAGCACTGACCCTCTGACAGTGCCACACTGCCTCAGCACTGACCCTCCGACAGTGCGGCACTCCCTCAGTACTGACCATCTGACAGTGCGGCACTCCCTCAGTACTGACCCTCTGACAGTGCGGCACTCCCTCAGCACTGACCCTCTGACAGTGCGGCACTCCCTCAGCACTGACCCTCTGACAGTGCGGCACTCCCACAGCACTGACCCTCTGACAGTGCGGCACTCCCTCAGCACTGACCCTCTGACAGTGCGGCACTCCCTCAGTACTGACCCTCTGACAGTGCGGCACTCCCTCAGCACTGACCCACTGACAGTGCGGCACTCCCTCAGCCTTGACCCTCTGACAGTGCGGCACTCCCTCAGTACTGACCCTCTGACAGTGCGGCACTCCCTCAGTACTGACCCTCTGACAGTGCGGCACTCCCTCAGTGCTGACCCTCTGACAGTGCGGCACTCTCTCAGCACTGACCCTCTGACAGTGCGGCACTCCATCAGTACTGACCCTCTGACAGTGCGGCACTCCCTCAGTACTGACCCTCTGACAGTGCGGCACTCCCTCAGCACTGACACTCTGACAGTGCGGCACTCCCTCAGCACTGACCCTCTGACAGTGCGGCACTCCCACAGCACTGACCCTCTGACAGTGCGGCACTCCCTCAGCACTGACCCTCTGACAGTGCGGCACTCCCTCAGCGCTGACCCTCTGACAGTGCAGCACTCCCTCAGCACTGACCCTCTGACAGTGCAGCACTCCCTCAGCACTGACCCTCTGACAGTGCGGCACTCATTCAGTACTGACCCTCTGACAGTGCGGCACTCCCTCCGCACTGACCCTCTGACAGTGCGGCACTCCCTCAGCACTGACCCTCTGACAGTGCGGCACTCCCTCAGCACTGACCCTCTGACAGTGCAGCACTCCCTCAGTACTGACCATCTGACGGTGGGGCACTCCCTCAGTACTGACCATCTGACAGTGCGGCACTCCCTCAGTACTGACCCTCTGACAGTGCGGCACTCCCTCAGCCTTGACCCTGTGACAGTGCGGCACTCCCTCAGCACTGACCCTCTGACAGTGCGGCACTCCCTCAGTACTGACCATCTGACAGTGCGGCACTCCCTCAGCACTGACCCTCTGACAGTGCGGCACTCCCTCAGCCTTGACCCTGTGACAGTGCGGCACTCCCTCAGCACTGACCCTCTGACAGTGCGGCACTCCCTCAGTACTGACCCTCTGACAGTGCGGCACTCCCTCAGTACTGACCCTCTGACGGTGCGGCACTCCCTCAGCACTGACCCTCTGACAGTGCGGCACTCCCTCAGCCTTGACCCTGTGACAGTGCGGCACTCCCTCAGCCTTGACCCTGTGACAGTGCGGCACTCCCTCAGCACTGACCCTCTGACAGTGCGGCACTCCCTCAGCACTGACCCTCTGACAGTGCGGCACTCCCTCAGTACTGACCCGCTGACAGTGCGGCACTCCCTCAGTACTGACCCTCTGACGGTGCGGCACTCCCTCAGTACTGACCCTCTGACGGTGCGGCACTCCCTCACCACTGACCCTCTGACAGTGCGGCACTGCCTCAGCACTGACCCTCTGACAGTGCGGCACTCCCTCAGTACTGACCCTCTGACGGTGCGGCACTCCCTCAGTACTGACCATCTGACAGTGCGGCACTCCCTCAGCACTGACCCTCTGACAGTGCGGCACTCCCTCAGCCTTGACCCTCTGACAGTCCGGCACTCCATCAGCACTGACCCTCTGACAGTGAGGCACTCCCTCAGCACTGACCCTCTGACAGTGCAGCACTCCCTCAGCACTGACCCTCTGACAGTGCGGCACTCCCTCAGCACTGACCCTCTGACAGTGCAGCACTCCCTCAGTACTGACCATCTGACAGTGCGGCACTCCCTCAGCACTGACCCTCTGACAGTGCGGCACTCCCTCAGCACTGACCCTCAGACAGTGCAGCACTCCCTCAGGACTGGCCCTCCCACAGTGCGGCACTCATTCAGTACTGAACCTCTGACAGTGCGGCACTCCCTCCGCACTGACCCTCTGACAGTGCGGCACTCCCTCAGCACTGACCCTCTGACAGTGCGGCAGTCCCTCAGCACTGACCCTCTAACAGTGCGGCACTCCCTCAGTACTGACCCTCTGACAGTGCAGCACTCCCCCAGTACTGACCCTCTGACAGTGCGGCACTCCCTCAGCACTGACCCTCTGACAGTGCGGCACTCCCTCAGCACTGACCCTCTGACAGTGCGGCACTCATTCAGTACTGAACCTCTGACAGTGCGGCACTCCCTCCGCACTGACCCTCTGACAGTGCGGCACTCCCTCAGCACTGACCCTCTGACAGTGCGGCAGTCCCTCAGCACTGACCCTCTAACAGTGCGGCACTCCCTCAGTACTGACCCTCTGACAGTGCAGCACTCCCCCAGTACTGACCCTCTGACAGTGCGGCACTCCCTCAGCACTGACCCTCTGACAGTGCGGCACTCCCTCAGTACTGACCCTCTGACAGTGCGGCACTCCCTCAGCCTTGACCCTCTGACAGTGCGGCACTCCCTCAGTACTGACCCTCTGACGGTGCGGCACTCCCTCAGCACTGACCCTCTGACAGTGCGGCACTCCCTCAGCACTGACCCTCTGACAGTGCGGCACTCCCTCAGCACTGACCCTCTGACAGTGCGGCACTCCCTCAGCACTGACCCTCTGACAGTGCGGCACTCCCTCAGCACTGACCCTCTGACAGTGCAGCACTCCCTCAGGACTGGCCCTCCCACAGTGCGGCACTCCCTCAGCACTGACCCTCTGACAGTGCGGCACTCCCTCAGCACTGACCCTCTGACAGTGCGGCACTCCCTCAGCACTGACCCTCTGACAGTGCGGCACTCCCTCAGCACTGACCCTCTGACAGTGCGGCACTCATTCAGTACTGACCCTCTGACAGTGCGGCACTCCCTCCGCACTGACCCTCTGACAGTGCGGCACTCCCTCAGCCTTGACCCTCTGACAGTGCGGCAGTCCCTCAGCACTCACCCTCTAACAGTGCGGCACTCCCTCAGTACTGACCCTCTGACAGTGCGGCACTCCCTCAGCGCTGACCCTCTGACAGTGCGGCACTCCCTCAGCACTGACCCTCTGACAGTGCGGCACTCCCTCAGCACTGACCCTCTGACAGTGCAGCACTCCCTCAGCACTGACCCTCTGACAGTGCGGCAGTCCCTCAGCACTGACCCTCTGACACTGCCACACGGCCTCAGCACTGACCCTCCGACAGTGCGGCACTCCCTCAGTACTGACCATCTGACAGTGCGGCACTCCCTCAGCACTGACCCTCTGACAGTGCGGCACTCCCTCAGTACTGACCCTCTGACAGTGCGGCACTCCCTCAGCCTTGACCCTCTGACAGTGCGGCACTCCCTCAGTCCTGACCCTCTGACGGTGCGGCACTCACTCAGCACTGACCCTCTGACAGTGCGGCACTCCCTCAGCACTGACCCTCTGACAGTGCGGCACTCCCTCAGCGCTGACCCTCTGACAGTGCAGCACTCCCTCAGCACTGACCCTCAGACAGTGCAGCACTCCCTCAGGTCTGGCCCTCCCACAGTGCGGCACTCCCTCAGCACTGACCCTCTGACAGTGCGGCACTCCCTCAGCACTGTCCCTCTGACAGTGCGGCACTCCCTCAGCACTGACCCTCTGACAGTGCGGCACTCATTCAGTACTGACCCTCTGACAGTGCGGCACTCCCTCAGCACTGACCCTCTGACAGTGCGGCACTCCCTCAGCACTGACCCTCTGACAGTGCGGCAGTCCCTCAGCACTGACCCTCTGACAGTGCGGCACTCATTCAGTACTGACCCTCTGACAGTACGGCACTCCCTCCGCACTGACCCTCTGACAGTGCGGCACTCCCTCAGCACTGACCCTCTGACAGTGCGGCACTCCCTCAGCACTGACCCTCTGACAGTGCGGCAATCCCTCAGCGCTGACCCTCTGACAGTGCGGCACTCCCTCAGCACTGACCCTCTGACAGTGCGGCACTCCCTCAGCACTGACCCTCTGACAGTGCGGCACTCCCTCAGCACTGACCCTCTGACAGTGCGGCACTCCCTCAGAACTGACCCTCTGACAGTGCGGCAATCCCTCAGCGCTGACCCTCTGACAGTGCGGCACTCCCTCAGCACTGACCCTCTGACAGTGCGGCACTCCCTCAATGCTGACCCTCTGACAGTGCGGCACTCCCTCAGCACTGACCCTCTGACAGTGCGGCACTCCCTCAGCACTGACCCTCTGACAGTGCGGCACTCCCTCGGTACTGACCCTCTGACAGTGCGGCACTCCCTCAGCACTGACCCTCTGACAGTGCGGCACTCCCTCAGCACTGACCCTCTGACAGTGCGGCACTCCCTCAGCACTGACCCTCTGACAGTGCGGTACTCCCTCAGCACTGACCCTCTGACAGTGCGGCACTCCCTCAGCACTGACCCTCTGAAAGTGCGGCACTCACTCAGCCCTGACCCTCTGACAGTGCGGCACTCCCTCAGCACTGACCCTCTGACAGTGCGGCACTCCCTCAGCACTGACCCTCTGACAGTGCGGCACTCCCTCGGTACTGACCCTCTGACAGTGCGGCACTCCCTCAGCACTGACCCTCTGACAGTGCGGCACTCCCTCAGCACTGACCCTCTGACAGTGCGGCACTCCCTCAGCACTGACCCTCTGACAGTGCGGCACTCCCTCAGCACTGACCCTCTGACAGTGCGGCACTCCCTCAGGACTGGCCCTCCCACAGTGCGGCACTCCCTCAGCACTGACCCTCTGACAGTGTGGCACTCCCTCAGTACTGACCCTCTGACAGTGCGGCACTCCCTCAGTACTGACCCTCTGACAGTGCGGCACTCCCTCAGCACTGACCCTCTGACAGTGCGGCACTCCCTCAGGACTGGCCCACCCACAGTGCGGCACTCCCTCAGCACTGACCCTCTGACAGTGTGGCACTCCCTCAGTACTGACCCTCTGACAGTGCGGCACTCCCTCAGCACTGACCCTCTGACAGTGCGGCACTCCCTCAGCACTGACCCTCTGACAGTGCAGCACTCCCTCAGGACTGGCCCACCCACAGTGTGGCACTCCCTCAGCACTGACCCTCTGACAGTGTGGCACTCCCTCAGTACTGACCCTCTGACAGTGCGGCACTCCCTCAGTACTGACCCTCTGACAGTGCGGCACTCCCTCAGCACTGACCCTCTGACAGTGTGGCACTCCCTCAGTACTGACCCTCTGACAGTGCGGCACTCCCTCAGCATTGACGCCCTGACAGTGCGGCACTCCCTCAATGCTGACCCTCTGACAGTGCGGCACTCCCTCAGCACTGACCCTCTGACAGTGCGGCACTCCCTCAGCACTGACCCTCTGACAGTGCGGCACTCCCTCAGCACTGACCCTCTGAAAGTGCGGCACTCACTCAGCCCTGACCCTCTGACAGTGCGGCACTCCCTCAGCACTGACCCTCTGACAGTGCGGCACTCCCTCGGTACTGACCCTCTGACAGTGCGGCACTCCCTCAGCACTGACCCTCTGACAGTGCGGCACTCCCTCAGCACTGACCCTCTGACAGTGCGGCACTCCCTCAGCACTGACCCTCTGACAGTGCGGCACTCCCTCAGCACTGACCCTCTGACAGTGCGGCACTTCCTCAGCACTGACCCTCTGACAGTGCGGCACTCCCTCAGGACTGGCCCTCCCACAGTGCGGCACTCCCTCAGCACTGACCCTCTGACAGTGTGGCAGTCCCTCAGTACTGACCCTCCGACAGTGCGGCACTCCCTCAGTACTGACCCTCTGACAGTGTGGCACTCCCTCAGTACTGACCCTCCGACAGTGCGGCACTCCCTCAGTACTGACCCTCTGACAGTGCGGCACTCCCTCAGCACTGACCCTCTGACAGTGCGGCACTCCCTCAGCACTGACCCTCTGAAAGTGCGGCACTCACTCAGCCCTGACCCTCTGACAGTGCGGCACTCCCTCAGCACTGACCCTCTGACAGTGCCGCACTCCCTCAGCACTGACCCTCTGACAGTGCGGCACTCCCTCAGCACTGACCCTCTGACAGTGCGGCACTCCCTCAGCACTGACCCTCTGACAGTGCGGCACTCCCTCAGCACTGACCCTCTGACAGTGCGGCACTCCCTCAGCACTGACCCTCTGACAGTGCGGCACTCCCTCAGCACTGACCCTCTGACAGTGCAGCACTCCCTCAGCACTGACCCTCTGACAGTGCGGCAGTCCCTCAGCACTGACCCTCTAACAGTGCGGCACTCCCTCATTACTGACCCTCTGACAGTGCGGCACTCCCTCAGCACTGACCCTCTGACAGTGCAGCACTCCCTCAGCACTGACCCTCTGACAGTGCGGCAGTCCCTCAGCACTGACCCTCTAACAGTGCGGCACTCCCTCATTACTGACCCTCTGACAGTGCGGCACTCCCTCAGCGCTGACCCTCTGACAGTGCGGCACTCCCTCAGCACTGACCCTCTGACAGTGCGGCACTCCCTCAGTACTGACCCTCTGACAGTGCGGCACTCCCTCAGCCTTGACCCTCTGACAGTGCGGCACTCCCTCAGTCCTGACCCTCTGACGGTGCGGCACTCACTCAGCACTGACCCTCTGACAGTGCGGCACTCCCTCAGCACTGACCCTCTGACAGTGCGGCACTCCCTCAGCGCTGACCCTCTGACAGTGCAGCACTCCCTCAGCACTGACCCTCAGACAGTGCAGCACTCCCTCAGGTCTGGCCCTCCCACAGTGCGGCACTCCCTCAGCACTGACCCTCTGACAGTGCGGCACTCCCTCAGCACTGTCCCTCTGACAGTGCGGCACTCCCTCAGCACTGACCCTCTGACAGTGCGGCACTCATTCAGTACTGACCCTCTGACAGTGCGGCACTCCCTCAGCACTGACCCTCTGACAGTGCGGCACTCCCTCAGCACTGACCCTCTGACAGTGCGGCAGTCCCTCAGCACTGACCCTCTGACAGTGCGGCACTCATTCAGTACTGACCCTCTGACAGTACGGCACTCCCTCCGCACTGACCCTCTGACAGTGCGGCACTCCCTCAGCACTGACCCTCTGACAGTGCGGCACTCCCTCAGGACTGGCCCTCCCACAGTGCGGCACTCCCTCAGCACTGACCCTCTGACAGTGTGGCACTCCCTCAGTACTGACCCTCCGACAGTGCGGCACTCCCTCAGTACTGACCCTCTGACAGTGCGGCACTCCCTCAGTACTGACCATCTGACAGTGCGGCACTCCCTCAGTACTGACCCTCTGACATTGTGGCACTCCCTCAGCGCTGACCCTCTGACGGTGCGGCACTCCCTCAGCACTGACCCTCTGACAGTGCGGCACTCCCTCAGCACTGACCCTCTGACAGTGCGGCACTGCCTCAGCACTGACCCTCTGACAGTGCGGCACTTCCTCAGCACTGACCCTCTGACAGTGCGGCACTCCCTCAGCACTGACCCTCTGAAAGTGCGGCACTCACTCAGCCCTGACACTCTGACAGTGCGGCACTCCCTCAGCACTGACCCTCTGACAGTGTGGCACTCCCTCAGCACTGACCCTCTGACAGTGCGGCACTCCCTCGGTACTGACCCTCTGACAGTGCGGCACTCCCTCAGCACTGACCCTCTGACAGTGCGGCACTCCCTCAGCACTGACCCTCTGACAGTGCGGCACTCCCTCAGCACTGACCCTCTGACAGTGCGGCACTCCCTCAGCACTGACCCTCTGACAGTGCGGCACTCCCTCAGGACTGGCCCACCCACAGTGCGGCACTCCCTCAGCACTGACCCTCTGACAGTGTGGCACTCCCTCAGTACTGACCCTCTGACAGTGCGGCACTCCTTCAGTACTGACCCTCTGACAGTGCGGCACTCCCTCAGCACTGACCCTCTGACAGTGCGGCACTCCCTCAGGACTGGCCCACCCACAGTGCGGCACTCCCTCAGCACTGACCCTCTGACAGTGTGGCACTCCCTCAGTACTGACCCTCTGACAGTGCGGCACTCCCTCAGTACTGACCCTCTGACAGTGCGGCACTCCCTCAGCACTGACCCTCTGACAGTGTGGCACTCCCTCAGTACTGACCCTCTGACAGTGCGGCACTCCCTCAGCATTGACGCCCTGACAGTGCGGCACTCCCTCAATGCTGACCCTCTGACAGTGCGGCACTCCCTCAGCACTGACCCTCTGACAGTGCGGCACTCCCTCAGCACTGACCCTCTGAAAGTGCGGCACTCACTCAGCCCTGACCCTCTGACAGTGCGGCACTCCCTCAGCACTGACCCTCTGACAGTGCGGCACTCCCTCGGTACTGACCCTCTGACAGTGCGGCACTCCCTCAGCACTGACCCTCTGACAGTGCGGCACTCCCTCAATGCTGACCCTCTGACAGTGCGGCACTCCCTCAGCACTGACCCTCTGACAGTGCGGCACTCCCTCAGCACTGACCCTCTGAAAGTGCGGCACTCACTCAGCCCTGACCCTCTGACAGTGCGGCACTCCCTCAGCACTGACCCTCTGACAGTGCGGCACTCCCTCAGCACTGACCCTCTGACAGTGCGGCACTCCCTCAGCACTGACCCTCTGACGGTGCGGCACTCCCTCAGCACTGACCCTCTGACAGAGCGGCACTCCCTCAGCACTGACCCTCTGACAGTGCGTCACTCCCTCAGGACTGGCCCTCCCACAGTGCGGCACTCCCTCAGCACTGACCCTCTGACAGTGTGGCACTCCCTCAGTACTGACCCTCCGACAGTGCGGCACTCCCTCAGTACTGACCCTCTGACAGTGCGGCACTCCCTCAGTACTGACCATCTGACAGTGCGGCACTCCCTCAGTACTGACCCTCTGACAGTGTGGCACTCCCTCAGCGCTGACCCTCTGACGGTGCGGCACTCCCTCAGCACTGACCCTCTGACAGTGTGGCACTCCCTCAGTACTGACCATCTGACAGTGCGGCACTCCCTCAGCATTGACGCCCTGACAGTGCGGCACTCCCTCAGTACTGACCCTCTGACATTGCGGCACTCCCTCAGCACTGACGCTCTGACAGTGCGGCACTCCCTCAGGACTGGCCCTCCCACAGTGCGGCACTCCCTCAGCACTGACCCTCTAACAGTGCGGCACTCCCTCAGCACTGACCCTCTGATAGTGCGGCACTCCCTCAGCACTGACCCTCTGACAGTGCGGCACTCCCTCAGCACTGACCCTCTGACAGTGCGGCACTCCCTCAGCACTGACCCTCCGACAGTGCAGCACTCCCTCAGCACTGACCCTCTGACAGTGCGGCACTCCCTCAGTACTGACCCTCTGACAGTGCGGCACCCCCTCAGCACTGACCCTCCAACAGTGCGGCACTCCCTCAGCACTGACCCTCTGACAGTGCGGCACTCCCTCAGCACTGACCCTCTGACAGTGCGGCACTCCCTCAGCACTGACCCTCCGACAGTGCAGCACTCCCTCAGCACTGACCCTCTGACAGTGCGGCACTCCCTCAGCACTGACCCTCCGACAGTGCAGCACTCCCTCAGCACTGACCCTCTGACAGTGCGGCACTCCCTCAGCACTGACCCTCTGACAGTGCGGCACTCCCTCAGCACTGACCCTCTGACAGTGCGGCACTCCCTCAGCACTGACCCTCTGACAGTGCGGCACTCCCTCAGCACTGACCCTCTGACAGTGCGGCACTCCCTCAGGACTGGCCCTCCCACAGTGCGGCACTCCCTCAGCACTGACCCTCTGACAGTGTGGCACTCCCTCAGTACTGACCCTCCGACAGTGCGGCACTCCCTCAGTACTGACCCTCTGACAGTGCGGCACTCCCTCAGTACTGACCATCTGACAGTGCGGCACTCCCTCAGTACTGACCCTCTGACAGTGTGGCACTCCCTCAGCGCTGACCCTCTGACGGTGCGGCACTCCCTCAGCACTGACCCTCTGACAGTGTGGCACTCCCTCAGTACTGACCATCTGACAGTGCAGCACTCCCTCAGTACTGACCCTCTGACAGTGTGGCACTCCCTCAGCACTGACCCTCTGACGGTGCGGCACTCCCTCAGCACTGACCCTCTGACAGTGCGGCACTCCCTCAGCATTGACGCCCTGACAGTGCGGCACTCCCTCAGTACTGACCCTCTGACATTGCGGCACTCCCTCAGCACTGACGCTCTGACAGTGCGGCACTCCCTCAGGACTGGCCCTCCCACAGTGCGGCACTCCCTCAGCACTGACCCTCTAACAGTGCGGCACTCCCTCAGCACTGACCCTCTGACAGTGCGGCACTCCCTCAGCACTGACCCTCTGACAGTGCGGCACTCCCTCAGCACTGACCCTCTGACAGTGCGGCACTCCCTCAGCACTGACCCTCTGACAGTGCGGCACTCCCTCAGCACTGACCCTCCGACAGTGCAGCACTCCCTCAGCACTGACCCTCTGACAGTGCGGCACTCCCTCAGTACTGACCCTCTGACAGTGCGGCACCCCCTCAGCACTGACCCTCCAACAGTGCGGCACTCCCTCAGCACTGACCCTCTGACAGTGCGGCACTCCCTCAGCACTGACCCTCTCACAGTGCGGCACTCCCTCAGTACTGACCCTTCTGCACGGAGGGATTCTATGATTGTATGAATATCCTCCCCTCAGCCCAGGATGGGGTCACAGAGCCTGGTGACAGGCGTCTTCGAGACATCTCCACTTGTCGCAGAGTGGGCCGTGCCCACAAATCCGGAAGGGAAATCCGGAGAATCTTTGGCCTGGAATCCTCCGGCCTCATCCCGGGCTGGGATTTTCCGAACTCACCCCGGGGGAGTGGGGGGAGAGGCGATTCTCCCATCTCGCTGTACTGGGACCTGGCAGATTTGAGTGGGGCCGGATATTAGCGCCATCCACACGGGATCTCCGGCTCCATGCGCCTCTCCCAGTGCCGGATTCCGAGCACCTTGCCGGATATAGACGCAGGGCTGGATTAGATATGCAGTAAAGAGGGGGGGGATTTAAATGTAATTTCAATGGGTATATTTCACTCCAGTGGGGCTTACAACCGCTCCCTACTCATGGGGAGCTTGTGGTCCGACCCCACCTGAGTGAAAGGAGGGGACAATCGGGACCCCCCCAAGAGGGTTGGGGTGTTGATGGGGGGGGGGGGTGTCCCCCTGAGCATTGGCACCCCAGCAATGTCAGCCTGTGCCCCCGCTCCCGGGCACTGCCCAAGAAGCAAAGTGGCAATGCCCAGGGGGGGCACCTTGGCACTGCCCACCGGGCATAGGGCAGTGCCAAGGGGTTGGGAGCAGAGGGGGCAGGGCCTAAGGGTGGGGGGGCCTGATGGGGAGGGGGCCCACAGCCACTCTGCGTAGGGATAGGTGGGGGAAGGAGGGAGGCCTTACATGCACCTCCCTGGGCTAGATTGCTTTCCTCCCCGTCCTCCGAACCCTCCGAACCGCTCGCCGTTTCCCACCCCGGCGTCCCCGGTCTCCCTCAGTATTCAGGCACTCACCTCCCTGGTTCCCACAGCCCTGCCACGATCACCTCTCACTCTTCTAAACCCCAATGGGTGTCGGCCCAAACCTTTCCCCGTCAGGCAAACCCCCCCTTCATCCCAGGAATCGGCCCAGCGAACCTTCCCTGAACCTGCCTCCAATGCGGGTAAATCCCTCCTCAGTAAGGAGACCAAAATTGTACTCAAAGAACAAGGGACAAAAGAACAGTACAGCACAGGAACAGGCCCTTCGGCCCTCCAAGCCTGTGCCGATCGTCAGGCCCTAACTAAACTACAAAAAAAACCTGCCCTGGCTCGGTCCGTATCCCTCGATTCCTCCCTATTCATCCCCCCATCCAGACGCCACTTAAATGTTGCTAATGTTCCTGTTTCCACCACCTCCTTGGGCAGCGCGTTCCAGGCACCCACCACTCTCTGCGTGAAAAACCTCCCCCACACGTCTCCCTTAAACTTTCCCCCCCTCTCACCCTGAACCTGTGCCCCCCCGTGTAATTGACACTTCCTCCCTGGGGGAAAAGCCTTCGACTCTCCACCCTGTCTGTGCCCCTCATCATTCTGTAGACCAGGTCTCCCCTCGGCCTCCATCTTTCCAGTGAAAACAATCCTAGTTTATCCAACCTCTCCTCATCGCCGACACCCTCGAGACCAGGCAACATCCTGGTGAACCTTCCTTGCACTCTCTCCAAAGAAATAATATCTTTTCTTCAATAAGGGGACCAAAACTGCTCTCAGAGCTCCAGTTGTGGCCTCACCGGTTCCCTGTACAGTTGCAGCAAGACTTCCCGACTCTTAGTCTCCAACCCGCTGGAAATAAAAGCCAACATCCCTTTAGCGATGGTACAGTGGGTTGGCACTGCTGCCTCACAGCGCCAGTGACCCGGGTTCGATTCCCGGCTTGGGTCACTGTCTGTGCGGAGTCTGCACGTTCTCCCTGTGTCTGCGTGGGTTTCCTCCGGGTGCTCCGGTTTCCTCCCACTGTCCGAAAGATGTGCAGGTTAGGTGGATTGGCCATGCTAAATTGCCCCTTCGTGTCCAAAGATGTGCGGGTTAGGTGGATTGGCCATGCTAAATTGCCCCTTCGTGTCCAAAGATGTGCGGGTTAGGTGGATTGGCCATGCTAAATTGCCCCTTCGTGTCCAAAGATGTGCGGGTTAGGTGGATTGGCCATGCTAAATTGCCCCTTAGTGTCCAAAGATGTGCAGGTTAGGTGGATTGGCCGTGCTAAATTGCCCCTTAGTATCCAAAGATGTGCGGGTTAGGTGGATTGGCCGTGCTAAATTGCCCCTTAGTGTCCAAGGACGTGTAGGTTTGGTGGATTAGCCATGCTAAATTGCCCCTTAGTGTCCAAAGATGTGCGGGTTAGGTGGATTAGCCATGCTAAATTGCCCCTTAGTGTCCAAAGATGTGCGGGTTAGGTGGATTGGCCGTGCTAAATTGCCCCTTAGTGTCCAAAGATGTGCAGGTTAGGTGGATTGGCCGTGCTAAATTGCCCCTTAGTATCCAAAGATGCGCAGGTTAGGTGGATTGGCCGTGCTAAATTGCCCCTTAGTGTCCAAAGATGTGCAGGTTAGGTGGATTGGCCGTGCTAAATTGCCCCTTAGTATCCAAAGATGTGCAGGTTAGGTGGATTGGCCGTGCTAAATTGCCCCTTAGTGTCCAAAGATGTGCGGGTTAGGTGGATTGGCCGTGCTAAATTGCCCCTTAGTATCCAAAGATGTGCGGGTTAGGTGGATTGGCCGTGCTAAATTGCCCCTTAGTGTCAGGGGGATGAGCTAGGGTAACTGCATGGGGTTACGGGGATAGGGCCTGGGTGGAATTTTTTTAAAAATTCATTCATGGAACATGGGCGTCGCCGGCTGGGCCAGCGTTTATTGCCCATCCCTAGTTGCCCTTGGAGGGCAGTTGAGAGTCAACCACATTGGCTGTGGCTCTGGAGTCACATGTAGGCCAGACCGGGTAAGGACGGCAGATTTCCTTCCCTAAAGGAAACAGATGGGTTTTTCCGACAATGGGTCATCAGTAGATTCTCAATTCCAGACATTTTTTATTGAATTCAAATTCCACCACTTGCTGTGGCGGGATTCGAACCCGGGTCCCCCAGAACATTAATGGAGTTCTGGATTATCAGTCGAGTGATAATACCACTAGGCCATCGCCTCCTCATTGTGGGTCGGTGCGGACTCGATGGGCCGAATGGCCTCCTTCTGCACTGTAGGGATTCTACGATTACCTGCTGTACCTGTGTGCTAGCTTTCCGTGTTTTGTGCACCAGTCCCCACCAAGTCCCTTTCCGTTGCAGCGTTCCGCTTTTTCTAATTGCCTGGGGGGGCGGGGGGGGGGGGGAGGGTGTATTCACCCCCATTGCCCTGGGACGCAGTCTGATTTGCACTGGCCCCCGGCGAGCCAAAGGCAGCCGAAGATGGCTCGGGAATGGCGTTCCTCAGGGATCAGTGCTGGGGACCTTTGCTGTTTGTAATATATATAAATGCTTTGGAGGAAATGTAACTGGATTGATCACTAAGTTTGCGGACGACACAAAGGTTGGTGGATTTGCGGATAGCGATGAGGACCATCAGAGGATACAGCAGGATATAAATCGATTGGAGACTTGGGCGGAGAGATGGCAGATGGAGTTTAATCCGCACAAATGTGAGGTACTGCATTTTGGAAGGTCTAATACAGATAGAAAATATACAGTAAATGGCAGAACCCTTAAGAGTATTGATAGGCAAAGGGATCTGGGTGTACAGGTACACAGGTCACTGAGAGCGGCAATGCAGGTGGAGAAGGTAGTCAAGAAGGCATACGGCATGCTTGCCTTCATCGGCTGGGGCACTGAGTTTAAAAATTGGTAAGTCATGTTGCAGCTTTATAGAACCTTAGTGAGGCCGCACTTGGAATATAGTGTTCAATTCTGGTCGCCACACTACCAGAAGGATGTGGAGGCTTTGGAGAGGGTTACAGAAAAGATTTACCAGGATGTTGCCTGGTATGGAGGGCATTAGCTGTGAGGAGAGGTTGGAGAAACTTGGTTTGTTCTCACTGGAACGACGGAGGTTGAGGGGCGACCTGATGGAAGTCTACAAGATTATGAGGGGCATGGACAGAAGCATGTCAGAAGAATGGATAGTCAGAAGTTTTTTCCCAGGGTGGAAGAGTAAATTACTAGGGGGCACAGGTTTAAGGTGCGAGGGGCAAGGTTTTACACAGAGGGTGGTGGGTGCCTGGAACCCGCTGCCGGGGGAGGTAGTGGAAGCGGATACGGTCGTGACTTTTAAGGGGCGTCTTGACAAATACATGAATAGGATGAGAATGGAGGGACATGGTCCCAGAAGGGTAGGGGGTTTTAGTTCAGTCGGGCAGCATGGTCGGTGCAGGCTTGGAGGGCCGAAGGGCCTGTTCCTGTGCTGTAATTTTCTTTGTTCTTTGAATGGAGTCACACATGAAAGCCAGCCAGGATCTCCGACACCAAAACAAAGATCAGGATTGAAAGAGAGAGTGCATGTCCGCTTGGCTTGGGTTTGGACACCTCCTTCTGGAGGAGAAGGAAAGTTCAAGGTCTTCGAGCCCCTGTAAAAATCCTGAGCACCGGAGTCCCGTTTTGAGGTGCACAAGGGTTGTCCGGACCAGGTTTACTGGGTACCCTTGGTTTACAAGTTTTACCGGTTTTGCCAACGTGCCAAAGCGCTTCGCTTTTTAAAGTGGGGGCTCTGTCACCAATGTAGCAAATGTGGCAGCCATACTGTGCACAACAAGATCCCACAATCTCGAATGTCACAATGGCCCAGGGACCTGCATGGGCTGCACGCTGGCACAGTGGATTAGCACTGCTGCCTCACAGCGCCAGGGACCTGGGTTCGATTCCCGGCTTGGGTCACTGTCTGTGTGGAGTTTGCACATTCTCCCCGTGTCTGCGTGGGTTTCCTCCGGGTGCTCCGGTTTCCTCCCACAGTCCAAAAGATGCAAAATTGCCCCTTAGTGTCCAAAGATGTACAGGTAAGATGGATTGGCCATGCTAAATTGTCCCTTAATGTCCAAAGATGTGTAGGTTAGGTGGATTGGCCATGCTAAATTGTCCCTTAATGTCCAAAGATGTGTAGGTTAGGTGGATTAGCCATGCTAAATTACCCCTTAATGTCCAAAGATGTGTAGGTTAGGTGGATTGGCCATGCTAAATTGCCCCTTAGTGTCCAAAGATGTGTAGGTTAGGTGAATTGGCCATGCTAAATTACCCCTTAATGTCCAAAGATGTGTAGGTTAGGTGGATTGGCCATGCTAAATTACCCCTTAATGTCCAAAGATGTGTAGGTTAGGTGGATTGGCCATGCTAAATTGCCCCTTAATGTCCAAAGATGTGTAGGTTAGGAGGATTGGCCATGCTAAATTGCCCCTGAGTGTAAGGGGGTTTAGCGGAGTATATATTTGGGGTTATGGGGGTAGGGCCTGGGTG